>NW_017308862.1:1451-27520 GCF_000935625.1 Nanorana parkeri | reverse complement strand
GGAGCACACTGCAACCTGCACCCGGTGTACACATTGGCCAACAGTTGGGGGTGGAATTGGAGAGGGGAGTCTCTGGTGCTCTGATTTTAACCTGCTCTCGGCCGGCCATTGTAGTTAACTGGCCCGCCGGGAGATTCTTAGATGTAAGTGGCCGGTCCAAGTGTCCTTTAAACTTAAATGTTTTGAACCATCTAATATCCTGTAAGTGTGAACCTTCTTGCGTTCAATAAATTTGTTTAACAACTACACTTAGGATTCTTTTTCTCCTTTTCTTCCCTCTATATTATACTGTCTGATCCCGCTATCTATTTCACCTGGTGGGCTGGCTCAGCCGCCACTACAGCGGCGAATGACTGGGTAATTGTGGAAGAGAAGCAACCATCAACTTACTGCAGCAGCTCCGTGCCGGAGCATAGAAACATTCAGACTGCAGCCTCACTACTGTTACTATTTTTGCTTTCCTGAATCCAACTAACATTTCCAATAACAGAGAAGTAGACTATAGATGAGACTCTGTTTGTAATCCATATACATTTTTTCTTTTTATGCCTCCCGTTTAGAACGGTTATGGTTTGAGTGGCTCCGCTCCACTGACATCGATTTGTTGTTTCCCATTATCGTTTATCGTTTTATCGTTTATCGTTTTTTGTCGAAAAACATATTTTTTCCTTTTGAGTTAAGGATTTATTCATCTTTCACCTTGAGTGGCTCCGCTCCACTACCGCAGATTGCTTGTATATGATTACATCTTTCAAATATGATGGACAACTTGTAGTTCCGCTCTAGATCACCATCTCACTGTTTTATTGTCTGGCACAATAATTCATAGGTAGATTTCACTTAGACGGCAGTCCACAATCCATTTTTTTGCACCAATTTCACTGTGCGCCTTTGGGTTCACAGTTTATACTAGACGGCTATTTAGCACTTTTTGATACTTTTCCAGTCACTTCAGCTTAAAAGCCATCACTCAGTTTTTTCACATACTTTATTTATTAGCATTTGTGATCACACATCCACATTTAGTATATACACATTAGTTTTTTTATATAGATTGTGTTCATTTAATTGTATTATCACCTTTCACCACATCGACTTATATAAACTATTGTTTTGATGATATATCACGGACAAACCAAATAGATTTTGAACCGAGCGCAACATACAAGCCTTCCATTTTACATCTATACATACATTGTTGCGGCTGGTGCCGACATACCTACTTCCAGCGCAAACTATTTTGTTTAATATATTGGCCGGTCCAATGCAATCTGCAAAAATAGTCCATGCCGCTTTTTTGCAGATCGCACTGGAACGGAATGCAGGCACTACTGTGCCACGTGTTCTGGTGCGGGCGATCACACTGGGGGCAGGGGGTGTGGCTGCAATGCCATTGACTTCAATGCTTCACCATGGCCCCTCCTGCCCCTAAACGCAGGGAGCAGGCCAGTTTGCGTTCCAGTGCGTTCCACAGGCCGAATGCTCTGGAACACACTCTTTGTGGCGTGAATTGGCCCTGAGAAGGCATCCCCTTGGTTCCTAGCATTGGTGGAGTGGGCACCAGTCCTATCGGTCTGCGTCGGCCTGAATCTTGTCTATTTTCCTGGATACTAAACACAGTTTTTTTGTTAGGGCTGTGCAAATTAACGATTCATTTCTCGATTAATTGTTCATCTTTTTGGTCGATTACAATTTTTAAAAATCTTTCTGCATGAGCGCCAGCCAAGGCAATGGCCTATACACATACAGCACAGCAATGAAGTAATAAAATGAACTAGGATCACACTAATCCAGCACGTTGTTATTCTGAGTTGCCCCACTCAAGCGGCGGCCATATTGAGTGGGGCACGTGAGATTAATAACGTGCTGGATTAGTGTGATCCTAGTTCATTTTA
Organism: Nanorana parkeri; assembly: GCF_000935625.1. Classification (NCBI taxonomy): domain Eukaryota; kingdom Metazoa; phylum Chordata; class Amphibia; order Anura; family Dicroglossidae; genus Nanorana; species Nanorana parkeri. The sequence continues at coordinate 25,625 of NW_017308862.1, read as the reverse complement.
TTACTTCATTGCTGTGCTGTATTTGTATAGGCTAATGTAGTTGGATCTGTATGTGCGTTATAATTTTATCAATTAAAAAATGTTTCGATTAATCGAACACAAAAATTTTAATCAGTAACAGCCCTAGTTTTTTTTATTCTAATGTTTGTAGATGTACAATATGTTTCCGGGCCTGGTCGGCCTGTTTCCTGGGAGTCATAAAACAATTCTTAGCAACATTGCAGAAATAAATGAGTTTATTACAAAGACGTTTGTCAACCATCTGAAGGAGCTGGATGTGGATGATCAGAGGAGCTACATTGATGCCTTCCTTGTGAAACAAAAAGAGGTGAGGGGGTCTTTCCTCAGTACTGCCAATGAAAATCAGGGAGGATCAGAACCCCGGTTGGGTTTCATTATCTGGGCTCTGTTAGGGAGATTTAATTTAAATTCCTGCCCTGCTGAGAATGGTTTTACCAGGCAGGAAGTGAGGGAAAATCTTCAACAGCAACACTAATACAAATATTGTGTATTCTTTAGTAGAGTAGGGGAAGGCTAGAAATACATTTTTTTATTACTGTTTATATAATTTTTTTTTTTTTACAAATGAAAATTAATACAAGGTGCACTTGTAACACTTTTTTCCCCAGGCAATCCTAGAATGGGAGTGTAGTGTTTTGGTTGGGCTTGATTCAATGACCATAGATTGAGAGTCCCAGCAAGACTCTGACTCATTAACTGTGTGTGTGTGTGTGTGTGTGTGTGTGTGTGTGTGTGTGTGTGTGTGTGTAAATTTCAGCTTGAGCTATTGAGGTGGATCGACTAAAGAAGTATGGGCACTTAGCAAAGGGAATTTTAACTTAGTTTAGTGAAGTTGTGCTGACTTCAATTGTCCAATCCTGTGCAAACAATAATCCTGTTTTCTTTTCCTTGTATGCAATTGGGTATTCTATGTTAATTTTCACCAAATTCATTAAGCTAAGTAGAAATTCCCTTCAAAACTCACTTTGTAAAGAAAAACCACTTTCTGCTCCTTTAGTAAATCAACCCCGATAGTCATCATGTTCTATACACAATGTATAGGACATGAGGACGCCAAGGGACATACCATCACTGCCAGTGACGTGCGGTACCTCTGGCTCCAGTTGAGGAATTCCCCAACCTCGCCCCCAGCATGTCCCGCCCCCTGCCGGACAAAGCCCCCCCCAACCCATCCCCAATCTAGTGTAAAGGAGGAAGGGAGGAGACGGGGAGGAGCCTCCCTGTCCCTCACTTGCTCCTCACTGCTGAGGTGCTCCGTCCATCCTGTTAGATGCCGATCTGAATGGAGAAAAAGCTGTCAGCTTTAGACATGAAGCTGACAGCTTTTTCCTCCATAATTCTAGCTGAGGCTTTGCTTCACCTGCCTCCCCTGACCGCACATTCCTGATCACTGCAGTGGGGGAGGGAGTGCTGTCACAGCCAGCCAGCTTGGATGTTCGGTCGAGTATAACTTTTATTTTTTATCATGTGCAAAAACGAGGACTTAACCCTCACAGTGCGGGGTTAATAAATGTTTACCCGGAGTCGTTCTTTAAGCGGCAGCCATTTTTTTTAAACAGGAGGTAAAGAGAAACCGTAAAATGTGAAGAGAACCCAAGAGCTTCACATGCTGGCTGAAAATAGGAACACAAATCTCCCAGTACCACAGCTGCTAATTTATTTATATGTATCTTTTTGATGAGAATTATTCTGAATAAAAACCTTTTGAAGTGTTATGCTTTATGCAGCTGTAATTTATGTGCACTGAATATTCCAGGAGGAAAATAATGCTGGCAGGCACTTTCACAATAGAAACCTCTTAAGTAGTGTGAGAAATTTGTTTTCCGCTGGAATGGAAACTACAGCGACCACCATCCGCTGGGGTCTTCTTCTCATGACAAAATTTCCAGAAATTCAAGGTATGAATCTGGGCACAGATAATAGTTGTGTATACCGACACCTCTATCATGTAGACAATGACAAGTTGCAGGGTACTACTAAGATTATAATACACTGCCTGGCCAAAAACAGTCACCACCTGGATTTAGCTGAGCAAATACTTTAGAGCCTTCCGTTGGATTATAGTTACATATTTAGTCAGGTTGAAAAAAGACACAAGTCCATCTAGTTTAACCTATAAAGATAATTGGAGGAAAAAAAAAAGAAAGAAAAGCCTAAACAGAACACTATACCCACAATTACCCAATGTTGATCCAGAGGAAGGCAAAAAAACCCTATACAGCATGGTTCAATTTGCTCCAACAGGGGAAAAAAATTATTTCCTGATCCCATAAGGCAATCAGATCAACAATCTCTGATGCTTAATATACCTATAAGAACTCAATATTCTGTGCATTTGGGAATACATCCATACTGAGCTAGCTATAAGTAAGTCCTGGGGGAGTCTGTTCCACAATTTCACAGCTCTTAACTGTGAAGAATCCTTTCTGTATGCAAAGGTTAAACCTCTTTTCCTCCAGACACAGAGTGCCCCCTTGTCCTTTGCAGTGACCTTAACGTGAATAATTTAACACCAAGCTCACTATATGGACCATTTATGTATTTATACATGGTGATCATGTCCCCCCTTCATCGCCTCTTCTCCAGAGAGAACAAATTCAGGTCAGCTAATCTTTCCTCATAGCTGAGCTCCTCCATGCCTCTTATGAGTTTAGTCGCCCTTCGCTGCACTTTCTCCAGTTCCACAACATCCTTTTTGTGAACTGCTGCCCAAAACTGAACTGCATATTCCAGATGAGGTCTTACTAATGCTTTGTACAGGGGCAGGATTATGTCTCTATCTCTGGAGTTTAGAGACCCCGTATAATTCAAGGAAGTATTTTGCTTGCTTTAGAAACTGCGGCCTGACATTGCACGCTGTTATTCAGTCTATGATCTACCAGAACACCCAGATCTTTCTCCATCATTGACTCCCCCAAACATACTCCCCCTAGAGTGTAGAACATCCTTTTTGTGTACTGGTGCCTAAAACTAAACTGCATTTTCCAGATGAGGTCTTACTAACGCCATAGTCCCCATTGTCCCCAGCAATGTTGTAATCTGCCTCATCTGTACAGGGGCAGATTGTGCGTCTCTCTCTGGAGTCTAGGTTCCCCAATGTTATGTCCCCAAAAATTGAGGTCAGCTGTCTACCTGAATATACTGAATGACCAGGTTTTTCCTTAAAATTGTTTTTTTTTCTTTCCTGATGGCACATTGGGCATATTCCAAGATGACAATGCCAGGATTCATCGGGCTCAGATTGTGAAAGAGTGGTTCAGGGAGCATGAGACATCATTGTCACACATGGATTGGTCACTACAGAGTCGAGACCCCAGGGAGCTGAGTGGGATGACCTCACTCGGGTCATCCTCACTCCCACTCCCCCCCACATCGGATAACCACTATCGGCAAACCCCCCTGTCTCCCCAGAAGCAATATCACAGCAAGCCCCCCCCCCCCCGCCTCTATGGCCTCAGATGGCATATAGGGTGAGCATGACCCTTAATAGACCCTTAAGACGCAGGGGGACCTTGCTGCACAAATGGTGTATATACGTCCCTGCCTATATTCTAGAGCCTCATGATTCTGCTCAAACTATTACACCGGTAGCTATAACTTTTCTTGGGCTTGGTTGAGTTGCTCTCTCTGAAATGCTTGGTTGAGTTGCTCTCTCTGAAATGCTTGGTTGAGTTGCTCTCTCTGAAATGCTTGGTTGAGTTGCTCTTCTTTTTTTCCTTTTATAGAAAAAGTACAAAGTGAAATTGCAAAAGTGATCGGCACCATGCAACCTCAATACAACCATCGCCACCAAATGCCTTACGCCAACGCTGTTCTTCACGAGATCCAGAGATTTGCAAATATAGTGCCGATGAACCTGCCCCATCAGACAACTAAGGACGTCCAATTTATGGGCTACTTTATTCCAAAAGTAAGTGTTTATTCTCTCTCGACAGTTCTAGAACACAGACTTTGAAGTAAATCTAAACCCAAGGACTAAAATATAATACATTGCTTATCAGACCTTAGATGTGGTTGCTGCATTCATTTTCCTTCAACTTTTTTTCACCTGGTGTTCCTGCCGTTAACATGTCATGTTCCAGGGCAGGGTTAGCTAAACTCCGGCCCTCCAGCTGTGGTGAAACAACAAATCCGATGATGCATCTTTCTCCGAGATACATGTATGTGGCTGTGAGAATCTTGCAATGCCTCATGGGATTTGTAGTTCCACCACAGCTGGAGGGTCGGGGTTTGGCTACTCCTGTTCTACGGTGACAACATTCACTCAGTGTATTGTATCTATGGATGAGCAGCATTGTTACCCCCTAGGAGAGGACTACAGAACATCTCCTCCCTACCATCTTCTACAGAAAATGAGGAAGGGTGTTTTTGTAATCCCGAGAGAAAGTTGGAAACATTGTTTTCTGATAAAAATACAGCAGTCATGCAAAACATTTCCAGCTTGAGGCTCCATTCACATGTAGCGTTTGCGTTTCCCTCATGGTTTTCCATGTGGAAGACCGTACGGCAACACGAACACTAAAATCTTTCACCTGCACGGATTAGGCTTGTTTGCGGCTATTTGATAACACCGTAATTGTGCAGAATCCGTCAAAAAACGCGCTTGTACTATTTTTCGTACCGCGCGGCCACCACCAAATTATGAACAATGCACATTAAAGTGCATTGATTTTTCCGTTTAGAGCTGCTGCGTGTGTATTTGGCTGGCAGAGTATGTGCGGAGAACCACTCCTGTGTGAATGGAGCCTAATGGCAGAATGGGCCGACATTTTTTGCACTTCTGGAACAGGTATAACAAAACATTCTCAAGAATATATTTACCAGACCAAAAGGGAGCAAATAAGAGAAGATTATTGATAGGGTTTACATACTATTTAATGGTGGTCACATGGTAAATTGACTAAATTATTATTTTATTTTATGTGTATTTGATAGGGTACCTACATTATCCCTCTTCTTGCATCTGTCCTCTATGACAAGACTCAGTTTGCAGAGCCTTATGTATTTAATCCTCAACATTTCCTGGACTCGGAGGGGAAGTTTCAGAAGAAAGATGCCTTCATGCCGTTTTCAGCAGGTGAAGTAAATGGTTCATTATCATGTTCTTATTGTTTTTTTCACCACAAAGCTGCAAACATACAAATTATCTACAAAATCGACTGTTAGCTCGTGTGAAAACTTTGTCATCAGGTCATTGAATGATGTCTTTCTTTAAAGCCGTATAAACAAGTATTTCTGGTTGGGTCAGAAAATCAGATGTACCATTGCAGTTCCTCCAACTCATACATGCTTAAAAATTTTAAATGACAAAACTCAGAAATTAAATCTTAAGAATGCATTCAAGTACCTTAACTATGAACAGAAATGTATCTTATTTGTGTATGACTCGGCTGTAGATCCTCCAATCATCTCTGAATTGGTGCTGACACTGTCCTTCCTTCTGGAGGATGAATACTTTTCTTCTCCATGTTCCCTGTGTGTGTTGTAAAGTAGTCACCGCTCCAAGCTCACTCCCGGGATGGACTAAATCTTACTATAAATTGCTAAACTATACATGAGATTGTAGTCCATCACAGAAGTGAGCTTGGAGTCAGGATACACTGTCCTTCCTTCTGGAGGATGAATACTTTTCTTCTCCATGTTCCCTGTGTGTGTTGTAAAGTAGTCACCGCTCCAAGCTCACTCCCGGGATGGACTAAATCTTACTATAAATTGCTAAACTATACATGAGATTGTAGTCCATCACAGAAGTGAGCTTGGAGTCAGGACCGGATTTACTCTCTCTGCTGCCCCAATGCTAGGTTCCTCTGTGCACCCCCCACCTTGTCAACCCCCCAATGCAGGGTTAGTTTAAATTTTTTAAATAATTTGTATTTATTTTTTTACTTTTTAAAATTTGTATTTATCTTATCTTTTACATTTTTGTATTTTTTGTATTTTTTTATCTTATTTTTTGATCATTTTTGATTTTATTTTTCAATTTTCTTTCCTTTTTAACTTCCAGTTGAGGAATTCCCCAACCTCGCCCCCAGCATGTCCCGCCCCCTGCCGGACAAAGCCCCCCCCAACCCATCCCCAATCTAGTGTAAAGGAGGAAGGGAGGAGACGGGGAGGAGCCTCCCTGTCCCTCACTTGCTCCTCACTGCTGAGGTGCTCCGTCCATCCTGTTAGATGCCGATCTGAATGGAGAAAAAGCTGTCAGCTTTAGACATGAAGCTGACAGCTTTTTCCTCCATAATTCTAGCTGAGGCTTTGCTTCACCTGCCTCCCCTGACCGCACATTCCTGATCACTGCAGTGGGGGAGGGAGTGCTGTCACAGCCAGCCAGCTTGGATGTTCGGTCGAGTATAACTTTTATTTTTTATCATGTGCAAAAACGAGGACTTAACCCTCACAGTGCGGGGTTAATAAATGTTTACCCGGAGTCGTTCTTTAAGCGGCAGCCATTTTTTTTAAACAGGAGGTAAAGAGAAACCGTAAAATGTGAAGAGAACCCAAGAGCTTCACATGCTGGCTGAAAATAGGAACACAAATCTCCCAGTACCACAGCTGCTAATTTATTTATATGTATCTTTTTGATGAGAATTATTCTGAATAAAAACCTTTTGAAGTGTTATGCTTTATGCAGCTGTAATTTATGTGCACTGAATATTCCAGGAGGAAAATAATGCTGGCACGCACTTTCACAATAGAAACCTCTTAAGTAGTGTGAGAAATTTGTTTTCCGCTGGAATGGAAACTACAGCGACCACCATCCGCTGGGGTCTTCTTCTCATGACAAAATTTCCAGAAATTCAAGGTATGAATCTGGGCACAGATAATAGTTGTGTATACCGACACCTCTATCATGTAGACAATGACAAGTTGCAGGGTACTACTAAGATTATAATACACTGCCTGGCCAAAAACAGTCACCACCTGGATTTAGCTGAGCAAATACTTTAGAGCCTTCCGTTGGATTATAGTTACATATTTAGTCAGGTTGAAAAAAGACACAAGTCCATCTAGTTTAACCTATAAAGATAATTGGAGGAAAAAAAAAAGAAAGAAAAGCCTAAACAGAACACTATACCCACAATTACCCAATGTTGATCCAGAGGAAGGCAAAAAACCCCTATAAAGCACGATTCAATTTGCTCCAACAGGGGAAAAAAATTATTTCCTGATCCCATAAGGCAATCAGATCAACAATCTCTGATGCTTAATATACCTATAAGAACTCAATATTCTGTGCATTTGGGAATACATCCATACTGAGCTAGCTATAAGTAAGTCCTGGGGGAGTCTGTTCCACAATTTCACAGCTCTTAACTGTGAAGAATCCTTTCTGTATGCAAAGGTTAAACCTCTTTTCCTCCAGACACAGAGTGCCCCCTTGTCCTTTGCAGTGACCTTAACGTGAATAATTTAACACCAAGCTCACTATATGGACCATTTATGTATTTATACATGGTGATCATGTCCCCCCTTCATCGCCTCTTCTCCAGAGAGAACAAATTCAGGTCAGCTAATCTTTCCTCATAGCTGAGCTCCTCCATGCCTCTTATGAGTTTAGTCGCCCTTCGCTGCACTTTCTCCAGTTCCACAACATCCTTTTTGTGAACTGCTGCCCAAAACTGAACTGCATATTCCAGATGAGGTCTTACTAATGCTTTGTACAGGGGCAGGATTATGTCTCTATCTCTGGAGTTTAGAGACCCCGTATAATTCAAGGAAGTATTTTGCTTGCTTTAGAAACTGCGGCCTGACATTGCACGCTGTTATTCAGTCTATGATCTACCAGAACACCCAGATCTTTCTCCATCATTGACTCCCCCAAACATACTCCCCCTAGAGTGTAGAACATCCTTTTTGTGTACTGGTGCCTAAAACTAAACTGCATTTTCCAGATGAGGTCTTACTAACGCCATAGTCCCCATTGTCCCCAGCAATGTTGTAATCTGCCTCATCTGTACAGGGGCAGATTGTGCGTCTCTCTCTGGAGTCTAGGTTCCCCAATGTTATGTCCCCAAAAATTGAGGTCAGCTGTCTACCTGAATATACTGAATGACCAGGTTTTTCCTTAAAATTGTTTTTTTTTCTTTCCTGATGGCACATTGGGCATATTCCAAGATGACAATGCCAGGATTCATCGGGCTCAGATTGTGAAAGAGTGGTTCAGGGAGCATGAGACATCATTGTCACACATGGATTGGTCACTACAGAGTCGAGACCCCAGGGAGCTGAGTGGGATGACCTCACTCGGGTCATCCTCACTCCCACTCCCCCCCACATCGGATAACCACTATCGGCAAACCCCCCTGTCTCCCCAGAAGCAATATCACAGCAAGCCCCCGCCCCCCCGCCTCTATGGCCTCAGATGGCATATAGGGTGAGCATGACCCTTAATAGACCCTTAAGACGCAGGGGGACCTTGCTGCACAAATGGTGTATATACGTCCCTGCCTATATTCTAGAGCCTCATGATTCTGCTCAAACTATTACACCGGTAGCTATAACTTTTCTTGGGCTTGGTTGAGTTGCTCTCTCTGAAATGCTTGGTTGAGTTGCTCTCTCTGAAATGCTTGGTTGAGTTGCTCTCTCTGAAATGCTTGGTTGAGTTGCTCTTCTTTTTTTCCTTTTATAGAAAAAGTACAAAGTGAAATTGCAAAAGTGATCGGCACCATGCAACCTCAATACAACCATCGCCACCAAATGCCTTACGCCAACGCTGTTCTTCACGAGATCCAGAGATTTGCAAATATAGTGCCGATGAACCTGCCCCATCAGACAACTAAGGACGTCCAATTTATGGGCTACTTTATTCCAAAAGTAAGTGTTTATTCTCTCTCGACAGTTCTAGAACACAGACTTTGAAGTAAATCTAAACCCAAGGACTAAAATATAATACATTGCTTATCAGACCTTAGATGTGGTTGCTGCATTCATTTTCCTTCAACTTTTTTTCACCTGGTGTTCCTGCCGTTAACATGTCATGTTCCAGGGCAGGGTTAGCTAAACTCCGGCCCTCCAGCTGTGGTGAAACAACAAATCCGATGATGCATCTTTCTCCGAGATACATGTATGTGGCTGTGAGAATCTTGCAATGCCTCATGGGATTTGTAGTTCCACCACAGCTGGAGGGTCGGGGTTTGGCTACTCCTGTTCTACGGTGACAACATTCACTCAGTGTATTGTATCTATGGATGAGCAGCATTGTTACCCCCTAGGAGAGGACTACAGAACATCTCCTCCCTACCATCTTCTACAGAAAATGAGGAAGGGTGTTTTTGTAATCCCGAGAGAAAGTTGGAAACATTGTTTTCTGATAAAAATACAGCAGTCATGCAAAACATTTCCAGCTTGAGGCTCCATTCACATGTAGCGTTTGCGTTTCCCTCATGGTTTTCCATGTGGAAGACCGTACGGCAACACGAACACTAAAATCTTTCACCTGCACGGATTAGGCTTGTTTGCGGCTATTTGATAACACCGTAATTGTGCAGAATCCGTCAAAAAACGCGCTTGTACTATTTTTCGTACCGCGCGGCCACCACCAAATTATGAACAATGCACATTAAAGTGCATTGATTTTTCCGTTTAGAGCTGCTGCGTGTGTATTTGGCTGGCAGAGTATGTGCGGAGAACCACTCCTGTGTGAATGGAGCCTAATGGCAGAATGGGCCGACATTTTTTGCACTTCTGGAACAGGTATAACAAAACATTCTCAAGAATATATTTACCAGACCAAAAGGGAGCAAATAAGAGAAGATTATTGATAGGGTTTACATACTATTTAATGGTGGTCACATGGTAAATTGACTAAATTATTATTTTATTTTATGTGTATTTGATAGGGTACCTACATTATCCCTCTTCTTGCATCTGTCCTCTATGACAAGACTCAGTTTGCAGAGCCTTATGTATTTAATCCTCAACATTTCCTGGACTCGGAGGGGAAGTTTCAGAAGAAAGATGCCTTCATGCCGTTTTCAGCAGGTGAAGTAAATGGTTCATTATCATGTTCTTATTGTTTTTTTCACCACAAAGCTGCAAACATACAAATTATCTACAAAATCGACTGTTAGCTCGTGTGAAAACTTTGTTATCAGGTTATTTTTCACCACAAAGCTGCAAACATACAAATTATCTACAAAATCGACTGTTAGCTCGTGTGAAAACTTTGTCATCAGGTCATTGAATGATGTCTTTCTTTAAAGCCGTATAAACAAGTATTTCTGGTTGGGTCAGAAAATCAGATGTACCATTGCAGTTCCTCCAACTCATACATGCTTAAAAATTTTAAATGACAAAACTCAGAAATTAAATCTTAAGAATGCATTCAAGTACCTTAACTATGAACAGAAATGTATCTTATTTGTGTATGACTCGGCTGTAGATCCTCCAATCATCTCTGAATTGGTGCTGACACTGTCCTTCCTTCTGGAGGATGAATACTTTTCTTCTCCATGTTCCCTGTGTGTGTTGTTAGGGTTAGTTTAAATTTTTTAAATAATTTGTATTTATTTTTTTACTTTTTAAAATTTGTATTTATCTTATCTTTTACATTTTTGTATTTTTTGTATTTTTTTATCTTATTTTTTGATCATTTTTGATTTTATTTTTCAATTTTCTTTCCTTTTTAACTTTTATTGCTATCACACAGGAGCTAACAAGCCCCTATTTTTTTACTTTTTAAAATTTGTATTTATCTTATCTTTTACATTTTTGTATTTTTTGTATTTTTTTATCTTATTTTTTGATCATTTTTGATTTTATTTTTCAATTTTCTTTCCTTTTTAACTTTTATTGCTATCACACAGGAGCTAACAAGCCCCTGTGTAATAGCATTTGGAGGTGACAGGTGCTCTTTATTGAAACTGTCACCTCCAATACAGGAGTTCTAGCACAGCACTATGCTGGAACTCCTGTGCAGCTCCCCTGTCTCAGTGTTTACACGGAGCAGAGCGGAGAACTGACATCTCTGCTCCCCTCTCCAGATCTGGATCTCTGGCCGGCGGGTAGAGAGGCAGCCGACTGGGGGTCTGCGGGGGAGGACGGACAATCGGGCTGCATAGAAGTGATCTTGGCGACATCGCCGAGATCACTTGTACACCAACGAGCGGCTTTCCTGCTGTACATTTAGCTCTGTTTGCCCAAAGGAGGGATAAATGTAGAAAACAACCACCCGCCCTGTGCCCGAAACTTCATGTCCCGGTATAGAGCGATAGGAATCCCTGCCACCCCTCAGCTCCCTGCTGCCCCCGAGGCTGGGCCTCGGTTGGCCTTGTGGGAAATCCGGCCCTGCTTAGACCGGTGACTACTTTACAACACACACAGGGAACATGGGGAACAAAAGTAGCCCCCCTCCAGAAGGAAGGACAGTGTCCGCACCAATTCAGAGATGATTGGAGGATCTACAGCCGAGTGATACACAAATAGGGTACATTTCTGTTAATATTTAAGATACTTGAATGTATTTTTAAGATTTAACTCCGGAGTTTAGTGTCACTTTAACTCCTGACCTGTATAGCTCTTCAGGGTCACTGACTCAACAGCTAGTAAAACCATTGAACCAGTATGACAGCCAGGCCACTAGCATTTTCAGAAGAGGAGGATGGCAGTGAAAGCCTACATAGTCTCTCCCCTAAACCTCTGTACATGTCTTGTGTCCTCGGAAGGTTGGTGTGTTTAATCACCTGAACTATCTGGCACTGATGAAGCATTATAGAAATGATTCTGCAAAGCCTCCTCGGCTACTTTGTGCAATCAATGTCATAGACTTTTTTTCTTTTGTGCTTTAGGCTATTTAGAAAGTACACCTCTGTTTATTACGCCTAAAAGAAAAGCAATCTATCTTAGTGCTTAGGTGTGACTGGATATGTAATACCATAATTGTATGTTGTAGTGAAGATTTATTGACTAAGGGTCAGGGAACAGTTCAGAGAAATAGAAGGAGAAAAAGCCTGCTCGTTAGTTCCCTGTTTAAAACAGACTTGCAGGAAACTGCTGAATACACAGATAAAATCCATATATGAGAGCTCTTTTACCTGCCAAAAGAGTTGTATTTCTGTCCATCCAGTTCTTATATTTTTACACAGCTCTGCAAAGACAGCACAGTCCTTTCTGGGAAGGCAATAGACTTGATTTTTCTTTGCTGCGGTTCAGTTACACCTACGGGCCTTGTCCCTCCCCTAGCCTGTGACTGGACATTCAAAGGGTAAGAAGCAGACCCATGAGCTCATCATTATGTTCTCTCCTGGGATCAGTATGCCCCTTGTTCGCATATAATAAGATCCTTGGTTTTGTTAAAACTGATCTGAACTCATATGGATCATTACCGTAGACACAGATATTAATCTCATTGGGCTATTGTGCTCATGTTATCCAAACACTGTCAAGTGACCTAACATGGACAAAAACAGAGCAATATAATGATTTATCCATTGATCACTCTACTTCTATTTACGTTCCTCTTTCTGATGTGTTTTACTCTATAGTGAGCTTAACCTTAGAGATCTATTGTTGCTTGACATGCATTGGCAGCAGTGGTGTAGTGGTTAGCACTTCTGCCTTGCAGCAGTGGGTTTGAATCCCGGTCAGGTCACTATCTGCAAGGAGTTTGTATGTTCTCTCTATGCTTGGCTGGGTTTCCTCTGGGTACTCCAGTTTCCTCCCACACTCCATTGACCTGCTGGAAGGCTAAATGGCTCCTCTCTACATTTTCCCTGTATGTATTTATGAATGCATGTGAAATAGGGACCTTAGATTGTAAGCTATTTGAGGGCAGGGACTTATGTGAATGTGCAAATGTAAAAGTGCTGTGTAACTTGTCGGTGCTATATAAATAAATGTGAGTTTAACCCTGGTGAGACTCAACACTAGTCCTGGAACCTAGCCCATACATAACATTACTAGTAAGCAACTGCTGACATCAAATCTGTTAAGAAACCCTAATTATTATATGTACTTTTAAAAACCTCAAACACCTTTTTTTTCACTTTTAAAGGACTGAATCCTAAATGACTATGTAATGAAAGGCTCATAATAATCTTTCCCCATATATAATCCAGAATAAGAGTCTGGTCTGCAGTCAAAGATGCAAGAGGGGGGGTTAACTTAAGAGAACTATGGGGTAAGTGTTTTTCCCCATAGTTCTCTTTAGATTCACTGGAGGACATATACTAACCTCCTCACGTGACCCAAAGCTCAGTATATAGAGGGCTATTGCCCGCTAAATACTGAGAGCGGTGCAGCCGGAACTGTCTAGGTCCACGCAGCTGTGTGAGTGACAGCTGGCTCTGCCTATTTAGAGGCAGAGCCAGCTGTGCCTGCCCCCTCTCCCGTCCATTCCTCCAGTCAGCGCTGGAGGAATGGAACGGGGAGGGGGGGAATACCTGCGGGGAGCGGTGACTGGCAATCCCCACTCATGACTGCAAATCTCATGGGGGGGGGGGGGGGCAAGTGGTGCCCCCACTCAATACAATTCCAATAGAGGTTCTACACCTTTTCTCACTCTACCAGCCTCAGTCTACTTGATTGTATTGCTACTTGTGTCCCGGTTAGAGAGATTTCCCTACATCCTGTTCTGTTTACTATCCATTCATCATAGACATAAGGAATAAAAAACTCCTAAATGGGGACACATACAACAATAAAAAGTTGACAAAGCTTCTAACCCGTTCACATTCTTGCCATAACCAAAAGTCTAGGCTGGAGTTTGGTTTAAATGTACCCAGTCAAAAATGTACATTTGTAGGAATCCGAATACCCACATACAGTAGTTCAGCCTTATTACCTAGATCTAGGCATGTTCTGTTACTTTAGTTGTATTCTCTTCCTGCCAGAGCAGTAATGTAAGCCTAGTGTCAGGCTGAAGGCTCCTACAGAGGCTGACCTGTCGCCTGAGGTCAGGGTTGATAGCTGATACTTTGTCAGGGCTGCTGGATTTTGATAAAACTGTCAACTTTCAAAGCCTTTAGCTTTTTTTTAATTATGTAATCCTGATGGTGCCTCTGTTATATGACTGCTTTGAGTGTCTGGGATCAGCTTTAAGCTCAGTCCGAAAATGAGACAACCTTACAGTCTGATACTTCTTCTCTGATATGAAAAATAGATTATCAAAAATAACAATTCAAGAGAAAAGATTTAGGTCATATCAAATGCCCATTGGTGTCTTACTCTCTATAACCAAAGCAATGGAAACATATAAAACATAGTAACAAATCACTTCAATTATGTAACTGCTGTGGGGAGCCGCGTCTGCCTGATCCAGCCAGCCCGGATCGCCGCTATGCGATCCGGGCTGGCTGGCTGGATCAGGCAGACGCGCCCTCCAATCAGGCAGTGTAGAGGGCCGCTCGCAGTGGCCTCGGAAGAGCGAGCGGCCGCCCGATGATAGCCGGGTGATCGTGTCACAGAGAGGGAGCCATGGCTTCGTTTAGCGGGGGTCGTGACGGCGCCCCCCCTCAGTCCTGCGCCCGGGGCAAGTGCCCCCCCGGTTGTTACGCCACTGCTGCTGTAAACTAGAATATGGCTGTAATGGATCCTTTCATATTACAAATAAACTCTTTCTTCATGACTTTTCTGTTGGCATTAAATTGCTAAATAAACCACAATTATTTATTATTATACAAGATTTATATAGCGCAAACAGTTTGCGCAGCGCTTTACAATTGTAAGAGATGGTCCTTCACCTGGACTATTTGTTGAGTAAGGTGCATGTTTTTTTTTATATGTGACCGAATCTCCTTCAGATTTCATATTTCCATCTCTTAATGGCAGGTCGACGGATATGTGCTGGAGAAACCCTTGCAAAAATGGAGCTGTTTCTTTTTTTCACAACTCTTCTGCAAAAACTTACATTCCAGAAGCCTCCGGAGGTTCATGATGTGGATCTAACACCAGCTGTTGGACTGACCACTCCACCAATGCCTCATAAGATTTGTGCTATTGAACGATTTTAACGTACCAGAACAGACTGAAAATGTGATCCATGGGCTATGTTATTTCACTTTATGGGCGAGTCAATTGGTCACTACAAGCGGTCTATCACCAGACATTTGCTGAAGTCTCTTATCAAACTATATTGGAAACCGCAAGGAATTCCTCCTTTTTGAAGGTTTGGTTCCAAAGGTTGGATCAGATATGTGCCTTCGAAGAACTGACTCATAGTCCTCAAAATACCCGACAACACTTTAGTAGAACCTGGACTTGGTTCACATATTAAACGACTGTACTGTACTTGGATCATATGGTCTCTACCTAAGATAATATCTTTGTAAGAGGGTTTTTTTTTTGCCTGGCAGTTTGTTGTTCTTGTAACTTTGTTGTTAGGGTCGGGGATTCGCTGATTGTGCAGATTTCTTATATTTTTTTCTTTTCTTCTGTTTTCCTTTTTCTTCTACTTTCTTTTCTTTTTTTTGATTCCTTGATGGAATTGTTTTTATTCATGGACCGTATTTCAATTTTTTAATATAACATTTTGCAATGAATAAAGACTGACGCAACCGGATGTTTTTCGTGACTAACTATAATGTTGCTATGTTACATTACTGATATTTGGAACCATGGACGTGTTTTGAATTGATCGTTTGTTAATTCTTTGAAAATCCTAATAAAATTTGAATAAAGAAAAAAAAAACAGACTGAAAAGAAATGCTTGTTATGCACTGTTTTGTTTTTTTGTGTATTCAATATTTTTGGTAAGCTCAAAAGATTTCTGTACGTACATATAAAACTGACTGGAAAAGAAGAACAAGATTAAGAAAACAATATCTTAGCACACATCGACTGGTATAAAGGCAATATTTGTCATGTTGAGTTTGGTCAACCATAGTGCTGCCAGTTGAATGGGAGAAGCAGTTCAAAAGATAGTGGTTAAGGATTGCGGCAAGTCCATCAATCAATCAATCAAGCCCAGATTTGGCTTGTTAGTCTTGTTACATTCTTCAAAATTTTAAGTAAATGAATGCTCCGACAGGGAATGTGGAACCCCCTCATTATGGCCACATCAGGTGTTCATACCCGGGAACTCGGAGATCTCACTAACAGAATCCCAGAGGTAATAAGGAAACTGTCATGCGATTTAAATCTCCAACATTTACTGAAAACTGATGACAAATTAAATGGGTTAACTAATCCTTTCACATATAACAATTGTCCTTTTCCTTAAAGTGACCCTAAACTCCGGAGTTAAATCCTAAAAATGCATTCAAGCATCTTAACTATTAACAGAAATGTATCTTATTTGTGTATCACCCAGCTGTAGATCCTCCAATCATCTCAGAATTGGTGCTGACACTGCCCTTCCTTCTGGAGGGGGACTACTTTTGTTCCCCATGTTCCCTGTGTGTGTTGTAATGTAGTCACCGCTCCAAGCTCACTCTTGTGATGGACTACAATCTCATGTTTAGTTTACTACTTTGTATTGAGATTGTAGTCCATCACAGGAGTGAGCTTGGAGTGGTGACTACTTTACAACACACACATATTAGAATACCAACCTAGAGTTCTAGATGACAGCTTGCACAAAACCGGCTGTATATAACTGCAATTCACTGCTGTCAGGGACGTTTATTTCCTTTGGACATACCTCTCAAAATAGGGCCTGTCCTCAGGAAACGGGGACTAATGGTAACCTTACAGCAGACCACATCTTAGCAATGCCAAATCATTATATGATGAGTAGATACCCCCTTTTTTGCTATGAATTAAAAAATAAGCCTGTTCCCAGTGTAGACAGCCACTGGCATTCAGTTAATAGAGACTGAGATGTCTATAGTTCTCAGTCAGACAGACTCTGTCTGGTAGAATTGCACTGAGATAAAAGCCTCAGCGCCAAGGCACAACATATGTAATAACTAATTCCGGGTGCCCATATGTCAGTAAATCATCATAGAATATATACAGAAACATTGTGCAATGCAGTAACACACACTGATACATTGATACTTTGCATTATGCAGATTCCTTAACATGTATAACTATAAAATGTATATAAAAGTCTACAGTTCTCCTTTAATTTGTCTCTTACTACCAGCTCTGTACACATAATTAGAAGGGGAGTGGTTAAGGGATGTTTACTGCTAATAAATAAAGCACCTAGATCATTTTCTGGCTTGCTCACCTCCACGGATTTCTGATCTATGTGGCTTCTGATATAAATGGAGTTATAATACAGCAGGAGTTGAAACAGCAAGTTCCGACATATTATGGTGAGTAACTTAAAGCTGTTTGGAAAAATATGCTATTTAAAGTTGCCATGAGTTTAATAATGTAGACTGCAAGATTTTGTTTAAAGCACGGTGCCCATGTTTGTATGCAAAACAGAGGCAGAAGTTCCAGGTTGGCAGGTTCAAGCTTGTTGGCTTTAGGGTTGCTTGCATTAGATGAGAAAAGGCAAAATGCACCCCCAAGGAACAATCTCGACATAGGTCTTCTGTTTATTGAGCAAACTAATCGGTTGATTAAGTGGATTAAGTGGATGAAGTCCAGTTAGCAGTAAGACAACTGGGTAAGGAAAGAAGTAAACCTTTAAAACAAAAAATTGTCAGCACGTAGGGTCTTTAGGTAGTGCAAACTTTAGAACTCTTACTGATCGCAAATGTTCTTGTATCTGTGCGCTATGTGGAGCACATTTGCAGTACGTTGCACAGTCTCAGCCCATTCCTGATATTAGTGAGCTGGGCAGGAGTTAGTGTGACGGACTGAACCGCCACTGGTGCTGTTGGAGGAGGCTGGTGGCTAGCCTCCTTCCTACTGACTATGGACCCAGAACTATGGAGACCCCCCTCGGACCTCTTGGGGTTACAATTAACCCTTCTACCAGGTTTATGTGTGGAGGGATGTACTGCACATTTTCCCCGGCATTACATTTGGATGACCCTGTGTTTATTATAGGTACAGGCTGTGAATCCAGCAGCACTGAAGGGGGTTAATTCTGGACATTGAACTGTTACAGTTTATTGGTCCCTTTGTTATATTGTGTTGATGATGGGATTAGGATAGCTGATTCTAGGAATAGCTGACTCCGGGTGTAGATGAGTAGATTACCCTATGATACACTCAGGTGATAATCCTATCACATGTGTCTCCTCTCTCCCTCTTCATTCATTAAGGCATCGGGGAGGTGATGTCTGTTTGCATGCTGTTCATGTTTGATTGCGTTATGTGTTTAGACTTCTTCAACTGTATATATATATGAACTATATATATACTGAGCTGGTCTTCATTAAAGCAGTTCTTGGTTTCCACCTCAACATTGGTGTTGTCTGATGATTGAGGAGGTTAGTGTTCTGTCCTAAGATATATATTCTGTCCAATAATTAGGCAGGTTTGGGCTGAGGACACTGGAATTCGGGTTCCAGCAGAGAGGAAGCTGATTTATGATGGAGGTACCCAGTCAGGGTACCAGGAGGTCCGTCACAGTTATCTCATCAGTCCCTGCCTAATGGGCGAAGCAAGAGGATGTTGGAACCTGCTAAAGTGCATTAGGAAATAGCGATGGAGTGGAGGTGGGGTGCCTGGAAAATTGCAAGTATTCTGTGCTCAACCTGACCTCATAAGCATGAATGGGCTGTATATCAAGACTCTGTATATGGTTGCATTCAAGCCTATGAGGACATAACACCCTGGCATGGTCAGCACATAAGGACATTTCCCAATTGAGGATTTAAACACAAGGGTGGGCAGCTGCTCTGCAACTAAGGTAACTAGCATGGGTGTGAGAGTGAGTGCAGTCTGGATTAGGAAGTTTAAATTTGCACAAAATTAATAACCAACTAATGAGCAAAAAAAGAGCCACCAAGGTCCACTTTGAGAAAGAGTTTGATGACGCTCATTCTTCATGGGCCTCATTCTTTTTTTGGTCATCTGCCTGACTAAGCTGCTTTTGTAATTTTATTCCAGCATGCTTTATTTGTTGTATCACTAAGCACCCGTATAATATGCTTTTGTATGTATCAGCTGATCTTTGTGCTCAGCTGACTTAAGGTGACACTAAACTCAGGAGTTAAATATTAAAAATACATTCAAATACCTTAACTATTAACAAAAATGTATCTTATTTGTGTATCACTCTGTAGGGCTGTAGATCCTCCAATCATCTCTAAATTTGTGCTGACTTTGTCCTTCCTTCTGGAGGGGGGTTACTTGTGTTCCCCATGGTCCCTGTGTGTGTTGTAAAGTAGTCACCGCTCCAAGCTTGCTCCCGGGATGGACAACAATCTCAAAACAAATTAGTCAACTAAACAAGTGTAGCACTCACCCCCCGAAGGAGCCGCTGGAATAATCGGGTCATCACTAGTCGTTCTAGGGTTTTTTTTATCTTCAGCTGTCCCATTAGCATTGAACCACCCTCTTCTAGTGCCCACAAAGCTGATGTCCACTCCAGCAATGCAATGCTGAATAACATTTTATTATTTTATTTTCTTCACACTGCGGAGAGAGGTTATAGGGATCCTAGACATCCAGGGTATAACAGACATAATAGGCTCCAAGTTCTATCCTGTGATGGGCTACAATCTCAATACAAGTTAGTAAACTAAACATGAGATTGTAGTCCATCCCGGGAGCAAGCTTGGAACGGTGACTACTTTACAACACACACAGGGACCATGGGGAACAAAAGCCTCCCTCGAGAAGGAAGGACAGTGTCAGCACCAATTCAGAGATGATTGGAGGATCTACAGCCGAGTGATACACAAATAAGATTCATTGCTGTTCATTGTTAAGGTACTTGAAGGCATTTTTAAGGTTTAACTCCTGAGTTTAGTATCTTTTTAGGAGAATGGAGAGGTGGGTTACCAAAGGTTTGGGAAAAGGTACAGCTGTCCTTTACCTGATACATTTTCCTCTCTGATAAATCAAGTAGATTAGTTATCTCTAAAACTGTTTTTGCTAAGGTTTTTCTTTTGTTCTAAAGAACCCGAGCATACGATTTCCCAATGTTTTTTTATTAACTGGCACAGAAATGATTGTAAACTGGGTAAAGGTGAAAGTGTACTGTTATGAAAGACATTAAGTTAATAGTCATCACGTTTCATCTCCTTACTGCCAGGTCCTGACTTCTCCGATAGACAGTCACAGCGATGGATTTAGAATTCTCTGCAGCTACGTATATTGTGCTGGCTTTATCCATATTATACATCCTTAATATTCTGTATAAGTGCAACAATGGCAACGTCAAAAATTTTCCTCCTGGACCATGGGCTTGGCCACTCATTGGAAATTTGCATATTATAGATTTGAAGAAAGCACACATAAGTTATCGAGAGGTAAGACTTGTATACCCAAAATGATATGATTTTTGGCATATATTGTTTTACTTTACTTGGCAAAAGTGTTTGATTAACATTAAAGCTTCACAAAAAAATGGAAGACAAATAAAATATTTACATTTAAAATTTATTCTTTAGAATTTTTTGGGCAGCGATCAGTATTGCTTTTATAATTTAATTAATACAAAAAATGAAAAATGGTTTAATTCAGAGCACTGTTTCCTTTAAAAATCCTTACTATAAATTATTTAAAATCAAAAATATCAAAGCATTGAACTACTCTGCAATCCTTTATCTGGAATTCTGTAACCTAGAATTAAAAAAACAGTCATATTGTAAACTATAAAAATACAATAACACAGTTGCTGAACTAAATGATACAAAAGATCATCAAGTATTTTGGCTAGCAGCAAGTTTTTGGGACACTAGTAAACCAACTAATGAGAAGCAGAATTTAGCACCAACTCAAAGAAATAGTTAAAATGGCAAAAAAAAATATTAAAGTGTTATGGAAAATTTGCATATTATATTGTAAAAACCTAAAGTGATACTAAACTCAGGAGTTAAATGTTAAAAATTAATTCAAGTATCTTAGACTTTTTTTTTACAAGCCTAGTGGTGATGACATGGAGTAATGAAAGCCATTTCTAACTATAGGAAGAAGAAATTAAAATAAAATAATACTGGAAGATGCTCTAGATGGGGAGAAGGAGGCTTTAGTTTACTAATTTGTATTAAGATTGTAGTCTATCATGGGAGCGAGCTTGGCTCTTCAGGCCCAGGCCGAAAGATGGCTGACTCCGCCAGGCAAGGTTATGTGTAACAACTGCACTAATCTACTGACTGCTCTTTTCCAGGGAAGATTCACACATATTCCTTCCCTTGCACATGTTCTCAATTCTGTGGTGCAGTGGTTCATCACAAAATACCCGCACTTGGCTTCTAGGATGTATTTAATCCGACCAGGAGGGTTTGTGAGACCTTTAGGCCTTGTTCACACCAAGCGCGGAGCAGGTGCAGAGGAGAGCAGTTGCAGACCGGATCAAAACTGCGTCCAATGTATTCCAATGGTATTTTTTACTCCAGTTCACATCGCAGTGTGCAGGTCCAGAGCAGGTGAAAAAACTGCAGCAAGCCCTATTTTACCTGCTCTGGAACGCATGCAAACACATCAAAAATGCATGCAAATGCCTGGAATGCACTGAAAGCTCATGTTAAACTTTTTTTACAAAAAGTTTTTTTAACCAAAAGCGTTGTGCAGAAACCTGAGCAGATCTGCTCTGCATTTGGTGTGAACAAGGCCCACTTTTCACGGCCATGCAGTGCCAACAGCAGCTGTGGGCTAGACGACACATCTGTGACACCCCCACTTGCTGGAACTCAACATTGGTCATGCTAGAGTCTTCACCAGCAGCAACATGCCATCAATGAGTATCTCTGAGACCAAACTAGTGATCTATGAGAATGCAGGGATTAGCAACATAATACCTCTTTGTTCCGCCTGAAGGCACAGCAACAGAAGGAAGAGGAGGACTTTCTGCTGTACCGAGGCCAACAGGAACCTTTTCTTACTGCCTTCATCGCTGTAAAGTAAAGGCAGCAGAATGAGGAATATTAGGAGGATGAGGAGGGTTGTACTGTTGATGGTGAGGAGAGGTACAAATGGGGCAATCTTTAAGGGGAATGTTTTACCCCTCACAAAACCCAAGTATTTTACATGGGGGGCGGGGGGGGTGAGATTATTCCTCTACTATCCTCTACTGCTGGCTTTTTGCGCCATTCTTTATGGTCATCAAAAAAGGGACCACTATTGGGTGGCCACTCTATTCGATCTACAATACAAGGGCAAAATGTCCCCTCAGATGAACAACTTGCCCATGATCCTATGATCCCAGAAAAGGTAAGCCTCAGCAACATATTTCAGAGGTTTTTTTTTTTAAACCATAGCAGCTAGGCCCAGCTGCAGGCCACGATCACAGATAGCCACATGATTGCTGACTGTGTTTGGTCCAGAACTAATGCAGACACCCTCAGAGATTAGAATCAATGGACTATTGGGGGTCCAGGCTAGACCACTGGTCAAAACCTGTACAGTATGGAGCAGAGCTTCTGGTTTGCTCAGCAGCCAGTGTCCTGTATGAGAGGGCCTTAATTGCAGTAGGAGCTTTTTTTTATGGAGAGGCAAGTCTGCCTTTCCCCTGACAATGTGGACCAGCTCACTTTTCTGTAATGAGCCAGTCATGGATTGCCAGTGACTATAAAATCCCTGCTACCGTTACCAGCTTCTGCCACCTCTCTTGGCCTATATTGTGATTTTGAAGGGTTTTTTTTTGTGCATTTTGTTTTTACATTTGTTTAAACCTTTAAGGCAATGCAGTTTGGTGCTATGAAAAAAGAAGTCCATAAACTTTAATATTAAACTGCTGTGCCACTAATCACTTTGGCCACTTGATTAAAAAGCCGGTGTCACAACTAAAGCGTTTTTGTAAGCTGAAATGAATTGCTGCTTTATTTAAGCCAAACCAAATGTAAATGTTAAAAAAATAATTTGATGTCACCCTTGAAGCTGTATTAGAAGTACCCTTTTCTTGCTGTATGGTAATTTCTTTTGGCAAACCTCGCAGCAAAGCTCAGGTTTGCCAAATTTCAAACCAGATTCATCGAACCCTTTGAAAAATGAAGCAGGACATGTTCCCTCATTACAAGTAATGAAAATGGAATGAATGAATGAATGAATGAATGATTTTATTATTTAATGTAACTTTATCAATATTTCTATCCACATTAACATGCAGGTAGCACATATGGTTAGATCAGAATCAGACCTTCTTTTTACAAAAGTATCAATGATAAAGTAATATACCTTATTTCACCAAAAGGAACTGCGCAGGGGACCCTCACACACCCAGTGATTACAATCTTTTAAAGCTGAACTACAGCCACATGGAAACAATTTTTTTCCCAACACACTCCTCATAAAAATGTTTAGCTTGTTTCACACTTAAAAACAAAGTTTCTAACACCCACTTATAATGCTTAGGGCTTGTTAACATGATATCAGGTCCTGATCAGGTGGGGATCTGCAGACACGGTGCTACTGATACAGTGCGTTTTTGACGCGTTTTCGGTCCGAATGCTGACAGTTCATTTTTTTTCAAGCCGTGGGGCTGTCAGTATGCAGATTCTTCCTCTGAGGTCACTTCCGCCCTCCCGGAACATCTACTTCCCTTTGTGTATGTAAAGCTGGTGATCAGACATGTATCCCATGTTTGCAGGCATGTTGATGGCGCTGGCTACAGCAATCTGCAGAGAATGAGCCCGCAGGAGACTTCGTTATTGGGTACACCCGATCTTGAGGCTCCGGGACTCCAAGGGTCAGTTCTGGAGTTTATGAGGATTTGCGAGCTCACCCGGATACATTTTTTTCCTTTACTCGTATGTCGTATGAAAAAGTGGAGCAAGAATAATATTTTTTTTTTTTTGCTTAGCTGCATTGCGTTCCGTTTTCGTTGCGTTTCGTTGCGTTCGTGCGTTTCCGGACCGGACAAAATGTGACATGCAGTATTTTTTCTGTCGTAAGCTGAACGGACTGCGCACGTGAGAACTGTAGCCCATAAAACACATAGGGATACATTGGGATGCATTTTAAGTGCAGGAGCATAAGGATCAGGTCAGCACAGAAAACTGACGTCCTGTAAACAGGCACTAAATCTTGAGGTCTCTAATCCTCAACATTACACTGTGGGCGGGTACTACAAGCAGCACACATGTCCCATTTTGATGACGTGGCTGCTGACAGTGCAGATGTTCTATTGTTGATGAGTGGTGGTAGCAAAAATGTTTAAAGACCAGAAGTCAAAGAAGTAGACTGGTCCTCATAAGGGAACCTATCGGG
>NW_017308862.1:0-1439 GCF_000935625.1 Nanorana parkeri | reverse complement strand
TGGTGGGGCACATTATGCTGTTTGTCTACCTCCTTTGCAGATAAGGTGCAGTAATGTGTGAGTTAAAATTCTGCCTTAAAGCACAATTGTAGTTTTAATGAAAAATTATAAAAATAAAGTCAGGGTGAATGAAGATAGTAATAGCCCCAGAAAGAAAGCCTGCTGCTGGAGGTCACTCTGAGAGAAAGCAGCAGTCTCTCGACAGCAGTCCGACACACCACGTCTGTAGTCCCTACAGCCACAGCTCTGCACTCAGCAATGCTCACACTCCTAATTTAGATGGGGCAGAGAGGAGAGCACGGCAATAGTAGGCGCTCTTTTAAGAGGTATTATTATTTTTGGATTGCCAGAGTGGGGGAGAAACTCACAATTTATGATTGATATATTTCTGTTTCTGTTTTATCTAAGCTTGCAAAGAAATATGGTGAAGTGTTTAGCGTGAAAATGGGTACAAAACAAATAGTGGTGTTGGCTGGATATGAAGCTGTTAAAGATGCTCTCGTCAATTACGCTGAAGAGTTTGGAGGAAGAGGGAAAACCAGAATATTCATAAACATGGACAAGAATTTAGGTGAGACTGTTTTTTTTGACAGATATGCTTTAAGGCAGGAATAAAAAGCACAATAAAGCTCTGTATTAAATGATATTAAATGACTGTCTTTAAATGCAAGCAGTGTAAGTGCCTCCAATACCTGCTGGAAATGTACGAAGCATCACAAGAAGCCAATCAAGTGTGCTGAAGGGTTATGGATGTAATCCACAGAGAGTACTGTGGTCACTGGTATGTAATGTACAGAGTACAGGAGTCACTGGTATGTAATGTACAGAGTACAGGGGTCTCTGGTATGTAATGTACAGAGTACAGGGGTCACTGGTATGTAATGTACAGAGTACAGGGGTCACTCGTATATATTGTACAGAGTACAGGGGTCACTCGTATGTAATGTGCAGAGTACAGGGGTCAGTGGAACGTAACAGAATAGTGCAGGGGTTAGTGTTGTGTAATGCATAGAGTGCAAGGGACAGAAGTGTGTAACACACAGATTGCAGGGGTCAGGGGAGTAAAATAAATTTCCCTGCAAGCAATACATTCCCCCTTCCCCCCTGAAATGCTACAGCTCTATTCTCTATGCTAACCCTTCTCCTCCAAACACAAGTTCTCTCTGAAAACACAAAATTATCCCCAAACAAAAATGCAAACACATTTCTACCTATTTTAAGTAAAAATCTCCCCCTTTTTCTGAAATTCCCCTTCCCAGCACATATATTTGCCCTCTCAATCCCCTCTCATATAGTTACATACATAGTAGGTGAGGTTGAATAAAGACACAGGTCCACCAGTTTCAATCTATAAAGTTTGTGTGTGTATACTGCTCAGAATTTCAATAATTCTGTATGTTTTTTATTTAATCTTTATTATTTTCATCACAATTAACAGT
>NW_017308861.1:100226-130390 GCF_000935625.1 Nanorana parkeri | reverse complement strand
GGTGACCTAGTGTGGGGGTGGGGGGGGCCCAAGCGGAGTAGCTAGATCATAGAACTGCTCGCGGGCAGTACCCCATCACCAGCCTAGCGATAGCATGTATGAAATATGTAAACAAAATAAAAGATGGGGAAGAAGCATTATATAGTGCAACAAATATGTCAAAAAACAGTCCCAAGGGAACGGGGGCCACAGGAGTTTAAACTTAAAGTGAAGGGGAAAGTTAACAGGCAATGAACTGGGATGCTCCTGCATCAAGGCACGGTGGTGGTATCTGGGCCCAAGACCAGAAAAAACATAACGAGAGTCCCAGCGGTATGTGATGTTGTTGGCGCGGAGGACTTCCAAAAGGGGCTTGAGGGCCCTGCGCATCTGCAAGGTACGGCGAGAGAGATCTGCCAAAAGAATAATCGGGGAGCCATTGAACTGGATCTCTTCAGAGGCACGGGCAGCCGACATCACCGCCTCCTTTACCGCATAGAAATGCACTCTGCAAATAACATCCCTTGGGCGGTTAAGTGCGGTAGATCTAGGACCAAGGGCCCGATGAGCGCGGTCGATCTCCAATGGTGAGTCAATGGGCTTCTGCAGGAGCTGGTTAAAGACCGAGCGGACCATGTCGGTCAAGGCCGACGGTTCCACTGACTCAGGGATTCCCCGTATGCGGATGTTGTTGCGCCGGGACCTGTTTTCCTGGTCATCCAACTGATAGATCAGGTCGTGTAGTTGGACCGTGTGATCTTGCAGCACCTGGTGATGTAGGTCAAGTCTGGCAGTCACTTCCTCCTGGGTGTTTTCCAGCTCTACCAAGCGGGAGCCAATGTGGGCCACATCCGTCTTGAGACCCACCATCTCAGCTTTGTAAGTGGCCTCCATCCGAGAGACGTAGCGCTCCAGGTCGGCACGTGTCGGAAGTGAGCGGATATAGGCCTTGATGTCGCCCTCATCTCGAGCGAAATCCGCCGGGTCCACGGACTCCTCCGACATCGAGGCCATCGATGGGGAGAGCGGGGGATCTATCCGGGGTGAGGGCACACTGTCCCGAGTACTTGCCCGATCAGTTGGAGAGTCCACACGAGGCGAGGTCTGGGCCCGTCCGCGTAGGCCTGATATGTCCGGCGGAGCCGCGGGCGTGTGCGGCGACCTCGGGGATGCTTGAAAGTAGGTGGAAAGCTTCCCCGACTTGCGCCCACCTGGACCCGGGTTCGTCTTGGGATGTCTTTTGGTTCCCATCTGGCGGTTGGGACGCTAATGGAGCTTTAGGAAGGCTGTAAAGGGCACCACGCGCGGGAGCAGAGGGAAGATGCGACTCACTCCGCCATGCGCCGGCCAAGCCCCCGAAAATGTTTATTTTAAATGGGCTCCCTCAGCCATTAAGTACCTAGGGACCCTGATTCCACGCAACTTGTGGGATGTTTATAACAACCTTCAGACTCTCCTCCAGAGTTGGAATTTGGGCCTTTTCTCCTGGTTCGGCCGCTGTAACATCATTAAAATGTTAATTTTACCCAAACTTTTATTATTATTCAATTCTTTACCCTTATCTTTAACCTACGAGTTATTTTTGCACATTCCTTATTCCTCAAATGTATCTAGTCACACAAACACCCAGCTCCAATATCTGATGAGTCCCAGACCTTTTGAAATATTATTATATGAATGCTGCTAAACCTTGTATCTCATTCTTTTGGAAACAGGATTGCCCTCCCTCTATTTCTATGTCTCTTCGTAAGGTACAGGATATCCACAGGTTATCAGACATTGTATGCAGACATTGTATAATAGTCAAAAGGTATAACAAAAAAAACTAGCACAAATGTGGCACTAACCAACCAGCCCGAATTCCTTTCTTTTTATTGTTGTAGGGTGGCTGGGTGATGTAATTGTCTGGAAAAAACAATTGCTATTATATTAAAAATAAATGCAGCACAAGTTTTAATTTTGATGGCACAAAGAAGCTCAAACATAGCAATAACAAATTGTATATACATTTTTAGATTTAACAACATGGGATGCAAAGTGGGTGGAGTTTGATCAAATAAAAACAAACTGTTAAAAACCATTAAAAAAATGAACAAGCACAAGTAAAAAATTTTGCAGCACAAACCAGAATAAATCCAGCAAATCCACGGTGACCTTTAATAAACAGTTACTAACACAAAAATGAAAGGAGATAGGAGAAAAAATGGAGATATAAGCACAAATGTAGTACTAACCAAACAGCCCAGTTTCATTTCGTTTGGCTGGGTGATGTTCCAATCTAAAATAAAATTTCTCATATCTTAAAAATAAAATCAGCATACACAATAATTTTTACGGCACAAAAGTAGCACTAAAGAAACACACTGGAGTTTTTATTTGTGGCAATTGTAGGGAGGCCAGCTTCACTGAGATTGTTCCCCCTACTGTGTTTTCTTCTTACCTGCCCCTCGGTGTTGGTCTCTGCTCTTCCCCCTTTCTTTTTCTCTTTCTGCTTCTCTCCTTTCTTCTCTATTTCCCTTCTTGATGCTTGGTTTTTGGGTAAAACTTGTTACATAATGGATGGTGGACATGACGTGTTCAGACACTTCTTATGGCCCTGAATATTATTACATATTGAAGGCATGTACTAAGACCTTTACTAATGTTATGCGTTTTGTTTATCCGATGACTACCTGTGGTCTCCTAGGTTTTTTATTTTTTGTCTTTACCAAAAATTCAATTTTAAATTCAATAAATAAAGAATTTTAAAAGAAAGGTGGGACACTAGAGACAACATGAAATCTCCAACAGATGGTCTCCATTGTGCATAATAATTATGTAGCTTTTTTTTTACAAGACTTGTATTCTTTTTTTAAGAATAGCTTTGTATTTTTAATGATAGTGTTTCAGAATGTCACATGTGCAGCTAAGCTGACATTCTTTGTAATCAAAGAATGTCAGCTTAGCTGCACATTTGAAATTTGGAAACACTATCATTAAATACATACATATATGCATACATTATTATACTTTCCATTGGCTATTCTTGGTTCATTACTATTCTCTAAGTAATGAACCAAGAATAGATAAGGGCTTGTTCACACCACACCAACAGTGTGTTCCAGAGCGGTTAGCTCCTGGAACTCACTGTATAGCATACTAACCTCCCCCCTGCGTTCTGGTCTGGGAGGGGGTGTGGCAGTGCATTTAAGTCAATGGTACCACAGCCATGCCCACTGCCCGCAGTGCGAATGCCCACACCAGAATGCACATCAATGCCTGTGTTCTGGTCCAGTGCGATCCGAAAAAATAGTGCATGCAGCATCTTTTCCAATTGCATTGGATGCGGGGGGGTGTTTAGTATGAAATGCAGCGCATCCAGCAGGTAACCGCTCTGTTAGTGGTGCGAACAAGCCCTAAGGGAAAGTATAATAATTGGAGAGCGTACCGGTAAACTTAATATTTTTCTTAAGTTTGCATGAGATGGAGCTTTCACAACTTGTAGGGAAGTATGTGTAGTTGCAGTTCTGTACCAACATTGTCCTTCATGACTCCTGAAAAACTTATATTTCTATAGAAAATAAAATGTGCCTTTGTTTTAAAAGCTAAACTCCAAAAAGCTAGCCAAAAATGTGTGTACATTTGCACAGTAAAGATAAATTACCACGTATAAGGTGTGCCCCATTTATGGCTGCTGCAGCATTTGTTAGATCTCTAGTTTTTTCATTGCGGCTGCATTACTTGCTGTACGCAAATGCAAGGCGTTCTGGGAGTGGAGGAGTGAAGATCGTGATGGTCATTGGTGTAGTATGAACTAATTATCTGTTGTGCCTGTTTGTTTTTGTATGCAAAAAGTGGAATAAAAACAAATTCCTAATGAAAATGTGATCCTGGGGCATACATCAGACTTTTCAGGAGACATCATGCTTCAGATTGCCAACTGTTTACAAACAGGTGTGAAGATTACTGTGTGGATAGGAGAAGGACTCTAGTGAAACAAAGTGCATAGTGTTTAAACAAAGTGCATAGTGTTTAAACACTAGCACAAACACTGTGTCTCACGATAATTAAAAAGAATTCCAAATTCAAATGTGCCAAATACTTACCTGAAACTGTGCTCCAAACAGATAATAGCAATCTGGCACATATCCGTTTCTACTTCTTGGTGAACAGTGTCCCTGGTTGCTAGGCAGTTGCTATGGCCAAAACTATGTCAGAATAAGCAGAGCTTATTTTTCACTACAAGGTGGTTAATTCTACTTAATGATACTTACCTGTAAATGTCCTTTCCTTTTACTTTCCTCATGTCAGCCAAGCGATCCTTCCCTAGTGACCGTGTGAGTTCTAGGGAGTAAGAAGGAAGGGTGATAGCCTAAGTGGGCTGACATAAGGTGATGCCAGAAAGGGGAAATTACAGGTAAGTAAGATTCTCCATATTTAGTACATTTGGCATCATGCCTATATACTGTAATTTTCTATGTAATTTTGTGTGTGTAAATCTGTTACAATGTTGCAAGCTAACAACGATAGTTGAATTTATAAACAATTCTGACTATATTTTGCACTATGTATAGGAGTTGTGGAAATGGTGCTGATTCTTTATCTGACCACTGGTGAATGTCTAATGTTACAAAATGTTATGTTTTTGGTATTTTCGGAACTGCCAAATTAAATGTTAGTCATCCAGCTAGAAAAATAGACACTATCCAATATTATTTAGGCCACCTAAGAAAGTGTATGTCATCCTAAATGACAAAAGTAGAATGTTTAGAAATCATCGATTGTTCAACATATTGGGAAATGTTTTGTCCTATACACTGCATACCTGTGCTGGCTCATTGCAAATTTCAGGAAGATTAACTTGTTCCTTTGGAAGGAACTGAGCGGATTCCTCTTCCTGTTAAGTGCAATCAAATAGATTTTGAGTGTGCAGCGCTATTAAAGTGTAATCCCCTCTTCGGGTATATCAAAAATTTATATAAATAAGTTATGGAGTTAAGTTATATACATTTTTAAATACATTTTTGATATACCCGAAGAGGGGATTACACTTTATTCACTTTAATAGCGCTGCACACTCAAAATCTTTTTTATCTTCACAAAACATAGTGCAGCAGCTCTCACATCGCACCCAGTCCAGAAGCGCAGATTTTACATTGTTTCAAGTGCAATCAAATACCTAATGATAGAGAGTTTCCTCCCTACAACTGAAGATGCACTTTCTCAACCTCAGCCATTTAGCTGACTGTATCTCTGCATATGACAACCTGCTGGGAAGGGACATCCTGAGAGTACACAAGTAACAATGGTTCCAACGACAATGCCTATGCCCAAAAGACTGCAGATGGTTGGGTAAATATTGGAGTGTGCGGTCATTACACACCTCAGACGATATGCAGGCCAATAAAATTAGCATATATGAGTATTGCCTTAACTAATCAGAGAACTCCATTGTGATAACCTTGGTAAGAAACACTCCTGCCTGTACCAACAACAACAAGCCTACATCTTCAGATAATCAGGAACACAGTCACCCCAAATTCCACAGCCAAATCCCATTCAGCTACCCCCAGTAAAAAAAAACACCTCTCCTTCAAGGAAAAATGTCTTCCTCTCTTTTCACAAAACCCCGTCCTCCCTTCCCAAAAGGTCTCCTTTACTCTCCTACCCCAAGCAAAAACCCTACCAGACCTAAGACACAGACTTTCACTTGTGACCTGTTAGAGCTTCCCTTGACTCTGTGCTGCTCTGCCAGTTGCAATACCACCTGCTCTTGTGATAACCTGTTATCATGTGTCACCTCTGATGAAGTTGCGTCTTTGAGGCAATGTATGTAGGGTGGAGCTGGGAAGCAAAGTGCACGGTCGACGGCGTTCACAAAGGATTGAGAAGTATATAACCAACTTTGATGCAATTTGTTTTTAATCTACATGTGAGTAGGAATTTGTTTGGATAAAGCGCTTTAAAAAAATATATATAAATTGATCTGCACTGTGGAGACAGGTACCACAAGTTTTATAAAGAAGAAAAGAAGTGGCAATACCACAGAGCAACCACACAGAAAGGAGATCAGGAGTTTTCCCCGTGTGCAGGAGAGTGGGCTACGCTCCCTTGCATGGGTTTCAAAAGAGGGGACAAGCGTGGTTAGACCTGTTTTGGGTCTAGGAGTCTGGTGATCAGTATTCCTAAAGATACGGTGGTGGAGATATCTGTTATTGGTCACATCTGTGAAATTTGCACAATATATCAAAGATTACTGACTGATTGTTTGAAAAAAGGAAGAAAAAACTATTTTTAAGAAGAAAAATAACTGAACTGTATATCATAGTTATTGTTTTATTACATCAATCAGCACAGAACTACATACAGATATATCATTGGTGGAGGCATCCAAGAATTGGTTGCATGGGTGTTTTTGGAACTTTATGCATATAGACTTAGGAATTATAACACAGCACGTTTTGTATATGATTTATGCATCTTATAATGTGTCTTTTGTACACTGGAGCTAAATCCATCACACAAAGTAACACACCCAGGCCACATGTGTTTCAAGTATTGATCAGTCTGCACTAGAAACAGTGACATCACTTGCAGTGATTAATTTTCAATCATTAATTTTCATGATATATGAAGTTAGCCAATTTTGCATATATGTAGACAGAAGTTGTACAGCCCTTCTCCCATCAATAAGTTAGTACAAACTAGCAAGAGTTCTCTTTTAGTCGCCATTCACACTTTTGCTTTGTGTGAACAGGCGCCAAATGTGCGCGCTGGTGCAACACGTTAAAAATGTGCAAAGCGCTTGCGGTGCCATCACTTGTATGTATGAAGTGTATGCAGAGAAAGGTTAAAAGACAACCTCACACAGATTATTAAATTATAGAAAAGAAACTTGCCCTACAGTCATAGTCATGTAATTATTATTATCACTCAAGCAAAACTATCCTTATGTCAAAATTTAGCTTGGGCTAAATTGCACTGCTGCTCAGAATACAGCATCGAAATTGGCAGCCATAGCCACAAAGGAGTCTCATCACCAGGGTTTTGGACACAGAAAGTAACCATTACCATATAATCCTAAGACATCTCCAATGAAATTGGCATATTTATTTCAAGTAAACAAAGGATTTTTACTTCTGTCCATTTGTTGCTAAGATTTACAAATCCCTGCCAGACAGCATGGCCAGTCTGGAGACCTGGGATTTCTCTTCTGTAATTAAGTGCAAGAGGCTGATAACAAACCAAGAAATACACATGATATTTTTAAATAAACATATAAACTTGAATGAACTATCTTTAGAGGGTTATATTAAATACATATTGACACCACATTTAATATAGCATTTATTGATTTCATTCTACTTCTGTTCACTGCATCTAAACATCAGCATCTTTAGCTACATTTACAGAAGAAGGACTGCTTGGAAAGGTTAGGTTTTTTTATTGTACCTCTGCGAGTTTTGGTAATCAAAGTGGTCTTAAATCATGTTAAAAATTATCAGTAATTAATAATGTGCAGCAATTATTAAGCGGCACAGTATCGTCTTCCATTTCCCTTGAAGGAGAATGAGTGCTGTACATTTACTATGCCTACATCAAAATATGGAAGGAGAGAAGAGTCTAGGAGGAACAAATTCTGTTCATGTAATTATGGGTCAACTTTGGCTTCAGGATCTAATGGACACATCACAAAATGGTGCTGTTAGGATTAGCATAAAGACAAAAGCTCTGTATAATCAATTGGAATGGTAAAAATGGGCGCTCACCTTTCTACAGGGAAACAGTCTGGTATGTCCCACCAGACATCAGGGAAAATTAGGTAACAATGACTACTCGCATACATTATTGATTAAACAAATGTGGTGCATCACTACAGCAAAGCAAATTGCACTGCTGCTCAGGAGCATGATCACCAGGGTTTTGGACACAGATAGTAACCATTACCATAAAATCCTGAGTCACTGCAATGAAATTGGCATAATTATTTTAAAAGGACTTACCAATAAGGAAACAGCTAAATACACAGATTAGACCTGTTTTAAACCAAATGGTTTAAATTAAATGGCACACTCTAATACATATTAGAGTGTGTAATTTAATAAAAAAACATTTTGACATAGTTCTTAGATTAAGTGAAACCATGCCTGCCCCCATATTTCATACCTAATACACATTTTTTTTAAAGAACACACATCAACAGTTCAACAACAGAATATGCAAACTTGCACCAGCATCTTCTGCTTGTGGATGGTAACAATTTTTCAAAATAATGTGTCAAAACAAACAGTTAACAATTTTCAGAGGAGACCTTTTTCAAGGTGTTTGGGAAAGGATGAATCTTTATCCAAGGACAGGACACCTAAAACATTCACATAAAAGCATTGACCTGCAAGTGGAAATACAAGCACTAGGTGCCACACTGGAGGGAAAAACCATACAGGAGGGAAAACACAGGGAAACAGCTCCTCCAGATCTTTCTTATGGAGGTGCTTTCTCTAGAATCAAACCTTGGTATTTACAATGTAAAAGGTCACATACTTTGTTTGAGAGCTTTGCCTTACAAAAATGCACCTTCCAAAATGTGTGGCATCAAAGTTCAAGTAATATTGGTGTTCTGTTTAATATTCATCCATGGTTGTCTCAAGAAATAGGTTCCTCACATCTAATATGGAAGCCAACTCCAAAATCTGTTTTTGCAGATGAAGGTTCTCCACTAGTTCATCCCGGGGAAGAGGAGGATAGGTTTCTGGGTAGTTCCTAGTTTCCTGGAAGACAACAGCACTTGTAAACAACTTTAACTATGGAGTAATATAATGCTATGCACAAAACACTTTAGAAAAAAGCATGTTATAAGCAAATATGTCACAAGTAAGCTAAATACTGTTTATTTTAACAAGTTTGAACCAGGTGGAGATTTTTAGGAGCTTTACATTCAACACTTGGTCATTTTTAAAAGATCCAATGCTTTATTGCTGCTTTATTACTAGCAATAAAGACAAAAGTACTATTTGAAATGCATTACTCATTCAAGCACATCTAAAGACCCTTTCTTATTATAATCATGATGATAAAGCAACACGTTCTTTCTAAAAAAAAAATAGGATTTTTGACTTACAGTAAATTCTTTTGCAGGACAGAGGCAGATTCAGAGATGACGACGGTAATATGCTGGCCAGAGATATGAGCCATTTCCCCTCCAGGAAATCCTCAGTTTTGTGAGGAGATGTCTCCTCTCCACTGAGATGTTGTCAATAAAGTGTCTCTGGCTGCGCCCAACATGGTGGCTATCTCACAGCGACTGGATCAGTGCCTCATTGTGACAGCTTTGGGGCCTTACCTGAACCCCACTGAATGGAAGAAGTGAAGCTGGCCTGTGATCTAGCTTTGGGCACTGTGTTCCCACCCTGTGCTGCTGTGGTGCAGCACATTGGGTTGTGTTTCTAGGTCCTCCTAGAAATGGATTTATGTCTAGGAGAAATAAAAGGAGCTCTTGTTAGCCTCTGAGGGTGCTATATAGGTCCAGGGCAGAGGTGGATTTGCACTGCTGTGACCCTGTCCCTGAAGTCCCCCTCCTGGGGGAGTGAAGCCAAGGTGTCCTCGTGAATAGTCGTGCATTGCCTGGTAGGTGTGTTCCTAACCCCGCTGGCCCTTTAAAATTTAAAAAAAATTTGCTGTTGCTGTTTTTTTGCCACTTGCTGTTGATGTTTTTACCACCACTGCCTATGTGGCCTGTGCAAAAAATGCTACATTTGCAGCTTCCTGGGGCCGGTACATGTGCAAGCATTATTGTGGCAACCTATGGCCCTGTTAGGGTCCTCGGCAGTCATATCCCAATATGACTGCCGAGGACCCTTACAGGGCCACCAGAGCAAGCTTAGTACAGGCTAGGGTACAAAATCTATACTCCCAAGCAAAATATCTGCATTGCTGCTGGATCGACTCTTAGTGTAGGTATGGTGAACATGTTTCTCTGTGCTTGACTAACTGCTATTTGCCTGTGCCCAATCTCATGTGTACTGACTTCCACCTTTCTGCCTGCCGCTGGATTGACCCTTCAAGAAAGATCTGGCCTGTCCACAAATACAATCTGTATATGGGTGGTGTAGATTTCAATGACCAGATGATGCAGCCCTACTTGGCAACCAGAAGTTGTTCACTGGTACAAAAAAGTTCCCATTTATCGTTTACATTTGGCTATGTACAATTCATATGTGATTTACAAGTCTGCAGGAAGAGCTGGCTCTAACCTAAAATATCAAGAAGACATTATTACAACCTTTATTTACCAGGAATGCCCTGCTCCTAAAAGGCTTCAGTCTGATGCAGTCAACAGGCTACATGAGAAACATTTCCCCGATCTGATCCCTCCCACCCTCAGTAGACCAGACACGACCCAGAAAAATGCGAGTGTCGCAAAAAAGAAAAAAGGCGGGACACACGTTACCATTGTCCCAACTGTCCCTCAAAACCTGGCCTCTGTGCTAAAGATTGCTTCCGTCTCTGCCATACCTCATAGCAAAATTAGTGTAGGTGAAGATGTTTCTCTGTGCTTGACTAGCTGCTATTTGTCTGTGGCCAATCTCATGTCTATTGACTTCCACATTTCTGCCTGCCACTGGACTGAACCTTTGCCCACATACTGACCACATCTCTGCCTGCCACCTGAACTGACCTTGGCCTGCATGCTGACCACGCCTCTGCCTGCTACCTGAACTTACCTAGGGCTGTTTGTGGACCACATTTCTGTCTGCCACCTGTAGTGACCGACCTGCATGTCCAACTGACAACATTCCACAAAAACACCAGTCCCAGCCATCTTCTGAAGACAGCTTCACTCCTGGAACCACAGATATTGTTTTGTTTACCCTTTGTCCGTCTTTCTGTACCTCCTGAACAATAAACATAGCATTGTGTATAATTCCTGGGGTTAGCCAAGTACCATTAGGCCTGCTTGGCTTGGGGGAATGGGGAAAGCTACACTTTGAAAGCCTCATGGTGCTTCTTGGAATTTTGGGCGCCACTATGTGGCTAGGCCGCAAAAAAGTCTC
Source organism: Nanorana parkeri (assembly GCF_000935625.1). Lineage (NCBI taxonomy): Eukaryota > Metazoa > Chordata > Amphibia > Anura > Dicroglossidae > Nanorana > Nanorana parkeri. The sequence goes on along the minus strand of NW_017308861.1, from coordinate 119,381 downwards.
ACATGCGTGGTATCCCCATACTCGGAAGGAGTGTTTTGGGGTGTGATTCTAAGGATGGCTATGCTGTGTGTTAGATATATCGACAGAATTGACAATATTGTTTATAAAAATACATTTCATTCACAAAGATTTTATTAAAAAATTTCCAAAAGCATATAAGTACAACCAGATATAAAAGATGTTTAGCAGTTAGCGAGCAGGTAGGGATCGCAGGATCCAGGAAATAAACATACATAAAAGAGAATGAGGACAGAACATCTCGATCGGAGAACAAATTGTGGCATTCATTAGGGAAAGGTTTTGCAAGAGCCAGATAAATGTGCAAAAGTATCTATCACTGATTGAGTGTAAGCCTATGGTCATGGCCCCTGGGCTATACAAAACAGCCGTTTCAAGGAAAGAGACAGGTGAAGAGGAGAAGAGTAGTACGACAGGTAAAGATCTCCAGAGAGAAGGAATAAAGAGGAGGAAGAAGGGTATAGTGCCGGACACCTTCGCAGGGTGACCCCCAAGGAGCCTAACTGGTCAAATGGCCATCAAGCTCTCCTGAGGCAGGGTTGGATGGGCGTATTGTATCCAAGGTTCCCAAATTCCCATAAAGCGTTTGTGTGTCCAAGAGGATGCTAGACAATTTCTCATTGATAAAAAAGAAGTCTATCCTGCGTCGTACCTCTGCAAATGAAACAAACAGCTTTTTCCAGGCCTGAGCTATGGTCTGTTTAGCAGCCAGCAAAATATAAACAGCTAGTTTGTGTTGAGACTTCGTAAGAGTCACTGGTTTGAGATGCAGGAGTGTGAACCAGGGATCCTTGCGTACTTGTGCCCGGAAAAGGTTCCGAAGTAGACGGAACGTGTGCACCCAAAATCTGCTGAGCATGGGGCAAGTCCACCAGGTGTGTAAAACATCCCCATTTACTGAGCAGCCATGAAAACAAAAGGCAGACCGGTCAGGGCATACGTGGGCTAGTCTGGTGGGAACAAGATACCATCTCATCAGGGATTTGTAGGCAGTCTCCATGGACGTGACGTTAATTGTGCACGTGGCCGCCGTGGTCCAGATCTGCTGCCATTCTGCCTCGGATTTGGAGGCTCCAAGGTCTCGCTCCCACCTTGAGACATATCCATGTCCCAACTGGGATGAGACCGAGTTGAGGTGGGCATATAGAGTATAGTAGTACTAAAGTATAGATATCAATTTCGACTGTGACGGTGTATGGTAGCAAATGTGTTCAAAAGTGGACAAGGTGGTTGCTGTTGCTCTGTTGGCGAAATGAAAAGAGGTCCAGTGCCGTAGCTGTATGTAGCGGAAATATTCCGCTGCTGGGGCTTGAGAAGTCTCCTGGATGGAAGGACAGCTGTGGATTGCGTCTCCCTCCAAAAAATGATGGAGGTAGGAGAACTTATGAGTTTTCCACCATGTAAATGCCCCAGGGGAGTCCAGGCCCAGAGGAAACAGAGGGTTGCCCAAAATGGGAAGCAAATGTAAATGTGGAGATATCAGCTTGCTATGATATTTTGTGCTGTCCCAGACTTTAAGGGTCAAACGCATTAAGGGGCTCATGGTACTGGGACGTTTAGATGGTGGAAGCCAGGGTAACGTCTCAACAGCGATGGGTAGGCAAAGCGCCCCTCCAATTCAGTCCACAGTGGAGCCTGTGAAACTAAAAATAGGCTAGTTAAGGGTGCTATCTGTGCTGTCTGAAAATATTTAATGAGGTTCGGTAGTCCCACCCACTTGCCTCCTATGAGTGCAGATTGTGGACTTAGGGATCCGAGTTCATTTGTGGTGCCATACAAAATCCAAAATTTGGTTCTGAATGGCACGCATAGCATTACTTGGTATTGCAACGGGCAGTGTGCGAAAGTAGTATAGCAGTTTAGGGAGGAGGATCATCTTGACAGAGTTGACTTTCCCCATCCAGGAGAGACAGTGATGGGACCAATTAGAAAGTAATTCCCTAGAATGTTTGAATAGAGCAATATAATTGGCTTTAAATAGTGAGTCATAGGTTCTGGTCAGATTTATACCCAGGTAACTTAGTTGGGTGTCCCGCCAGGTAAAGGGGAAGTTGTAACGAAGAGAGTCTACAGTTGTTGGCGTCAAGTTAATATTAAAGGCCAGTGATTTATCCTCATTAACGCTGAGGCAGGAGACTTGGGTGCACAAATTTACAGTGGCTAGCAGATTTGGTAGGGTGATGTGGGGTTGGGAGATGGTGAGAAGTAAGTCATCTGCAAAGAAGTTTGTTTTATATTCAGTTCCTCCCACTGAGATGCCATGGATGTTGGGGTTTTGACGCAGCGATTGTGCAAGTGGCTCAATAGCCAAGACAAAAAGGATAAGCGAGAGGGCCCTGTCGGGTTCCTCGCACAATTGGGAAGGGGGGAGATGAGTGGTCAGGTATCTTATGGAGGCTGAGGGGTCCAGAAGCCCCATTTGCCCAGTACATAGTATAAGTAATCCCAGGAGAGTGAGTCGAACGCTTTGTGGATATCCAATGGCAGTAACATACCTCTGGTGGCAGAGTCTTGCATGTGATGTATCAAGTGTATAATTTTCCTTCTAGCGTCAGGGGCCTGGCGACGAGGGGTGAAGCCCACTTGGTCCCTGTGTATCAGGTTTTCTAAGAAGGTGTTAATTCTGGTAGCTAAGATTTTCAAGAGTAATTTAGTGTCTATGTTCAATAAGGAGATGGGTCTGTAGTTGTGCGGGTCCAAATCATCCTTACCAGGAAGAGTGTAATTTCGAACCTGTCTTCGGGTGGTTGAATAAATCAGTCAGGTGGGGGCTAAGATGTCAGAAAATTTCTTGTAATATAGAGCGGAGAATCCATTCGGGCCTGGGGATTTCTGTGATTTTAGAGATTTTATAGCTGTTTGGACTTCCTGAATGGAGATATCAGCCTCCATCTTCTCCACCATGACAGCGCTGAGGGACGGAATCTGAATAGCATTAAATAAGCCATCCCAGTCCTGGTGTCAAAAGGTTGGGGCTTGCAATAGAGCTTAGATAGAATCAAGGCGAATTTGGAGACGATGGAGGCTGGGTTCGCTGAAATGGAGTCATCTGAAAGCTGGAGACGGATAGGGCGCGCCCCCTTCGGTTTGGAGTGTAATAGGTTCGTGAGCATAGAACCGGGTTTGTTGGCTCTGGCATAAAAGTTTTGCTGAGACCATCTGAGTTGCTTTTCAGCTCTATCGTTTAAGAGGACGTTCAATTCCACTCTCTCTGAAGTGACCTGTTTGCGTAAAGCAACAGTGGGGTGCGCCTTCCACTCCGTTTCGAGACTGTCAGGTTTCAGAGTACCCCCAGGTGGCGCTGGAGCCAGGTCCTGTAGTTCCTGTGCTCGCCTGCGGGTGTCTCCAGCAGCCAGGAACTGTCAGGAACCTGCAGCTCCAGTACTCACCTGCGGGTGTGCCCCAGCTGTGACTGATCATCCCATCACCTGGTGCTTCCTGGGAGGGTATTTAAGCCCTCCCTGCAGTCAGGAAGCTGGCTCAGTATTGCGTCGCCTGCACCTGACTGACTCCCCTGCTTCCTGAACCCTGCTTCCTATCTGCAAACCCTGCTTCCTATCTGCAACCCTGTCACCGACCTGGCTTGTTACCCGACCACTCTCCTTGAATCCTGTTCCTGTACCGTGCTGCCCTCCTGTTAATGACCCGGCTTGTACCTGACCACTCTCCTTGTATCCTGAGGCCTGCCGTATATCTGCAGGCCTGTTACCCCTCCTTGTTGCTATTCCCCCTGGCTGTAGGTGTGTGTTTGTCCCAAAGGTGGGTTTGTTACTTCACTGCTAAACCTGTGGGGGCTTGAGGGGGTTTGTAGTTTTGTTGATGTGTAACAAACTGTGTGCATAGAACCCTATCCTGTGTCGTCATATTAATTCGGTCATCCTGCGTGGGTACCTACATGTGGTGTGAGGACGCCTGTGCATGGTACCCTGACAGAGACGCTCCAGAGCCATGGTAAATGTTTGGATTTTGCGTTCTCTCTCCTTTTTCCGGCAGGAGGCCAACTGAATAAGGTCACCCCGAAGAGTGTCCTTGTGAGCCTCCCACAGGGAAACCGGGGAGGATACCGACGAGGCATTCTCCGAGAAGTACCGGGTGAGATACGTTCTAACCAGATGTGCCGTGTCTGTAAAGGAGAGCAACGAATCATTTATTCGCCATGAGAAGTGAGCGGGGCGAGACACCAGTGATGTGCAACCGGACATAGAGGACCGGGAAACAATGCCGATGCTTGCAGTGTACGGCTGGAGACGGCCCCACACGTACCGGCGGCTTTTGGGGTCGGAGGATTTCAGGAAGCTGCCCTGAGGCTTTACCATACCTATACCCCTTATCCTTGCTGTGTCCTCTTGTGGTAAGCAATGGTTTCACTAGTGTTGTGAGCCTTAATCTTTTCTTATGGATTATCTGGCCTTTTATATAGGTATTACATATATACTGTATATATATATTTCTTTATTCTCAGCTACCACCTTGGGCACTAATTGAGGGGTACATACCACCTACTATTAGTATCTCCGTGTATACAGATTTACCTCAGCTCTCCATCCTTCCTCACCCTGGGAATACATGCCCCCCTGATCCGCCTGCGTTCTGGTGTGTGCATCTGTTGACCTCACACGGAGGGGGTAAGAGTATTTGGCATCTCTCGGTAGTAATGCTTTATTATGTAACATGTCTAATGTTGGAGCACTCATGTTTCTTTTTCTATGATCTCCAGATCACCTCCTTTTTTCTCTCATTACTGGAAAAAGTGACTCATTTAAAAGTTGCATTATGAATAAGTACTATTAGTTGCAAGAGATTATATTAGCAATAATGTCTATGGTATTATTATATTATATTATATGAAGCATCTATATGCCTACTGAATTGAATAATTTCAAGTGTTTTTGTTATATATATGTTCTTTTATAATACCCAACCTATATTTAATTTTATATTGTTTGAGTGTACCCATTGAAATATATTAGTATGGAGGTTGAACGTTACAGGTACATCCAACTTCACCATTGGATCTCCAACCTGACTAGGCGGGGAGACCCTACCCGGTCTCTCACATGTTTTGAACATATCTGCCTTCACTCACCGGGGGGCCCGGGTCTAGTGACAATATTATATTCCCAACTGAACAGGCTGGTTTGTCACTCCGACCATAAGTATGTCGGAGGCTGGGAGGGGGAATTACAACAGAAGTGGGTCATGAAGGAATGGCAGCAGATGTGGAGGAATATGGCGAGCTGCTCTATAAATGTTACAAATGCTGAAGTTGCATATAAAGTGGTAATTAGATGGTACCTGGTCCCAGCACGGATGGCCCGCCAATTCCCTTCTGCCTCTAGTGCTTGCTTCCGAGGTTGCAGGTAAGTGGGAGATATGATACATGTATGGTGGCGATGCCCATTAGCCACTCGCTTTTGGATTAAGATATTTAGGCTGATTGGTTCCCTTTTTGACATACATGTTCACAGAAACCTTCAATATGCCCTCTTCCACTTGTCTATACCTGGATTAACTAAACCACAGCAAGCCTTAACACACTGCATTTTCCTAGCACCTAAGTTGACCTTGGCAGGCAACTGGAAGAAACAACAAATCTGTGGAATTTGGTAACAGGCTAGATAATGTCATGCTTAATGAGCGCCTTTCCAGTATTTTAGAAGACAAACATAATAATTTTCTGGGTATCTGGGAACCTTGGCTCAGGTATCGCCACCCTAACATGGACCCAATGGGCTACCGAGGTATCTGACGGGATTTGAACTTTGAAATGGCTCTGGTGTTAGTGGAGGGGCTGGGCTGACTCTGTTGCTGATCAAAAGCAATGAATGACAGACGGAGGTGGGACCTGCCACCACTATGGGTATGAGGGATACCATTACCAGGGCTGGCACTACCATACAGGCAGCACAAGCGGCCACTTGAGGGCACTGGTGGGGGAGGCGGGAAAAACACCTCCTCACCCAGCTCCCTCTGCTATCGGCTCTCTTCGGTGCCGCAATATTTACATATGAATGGGTCGCGGCTTATTGATATGCATATTACTGCGGCCCATTCATATGCTAATATCTCGGCAGAGACAGTGTAGTGTTCTTCCTGCACTGTCCCTGCCGAGATATGGGCCCTGCCGAGAATGAGCCACGGTGATTTGCATATCAATAAGCCACGACCCTTTCATATGTAAATATCACGGCTCTTGCATATGCAAATCGCCGCACCCCCCCCCACTGCTAAGGAAGAAGAAACTGCCTGAAGACTGCAGGAACAAGGTAAATTGAAGGCGTATACCTTTCTTACATTGACGGTCATTGTAAATACTTTAGTTACATTGGCGGTTATTGTGCAAATTTTCGTTACATTGGCGGTTATTGTGCAAATTTTCGTTACTTGGCGGTCATTGTGCAAACTTTCGTTACATTGGCAGTCATTGTGTAAACTCTGACCATTACCCTTCTCCCTATCCCCTCTTGCTCCTTTCTTCTTCCTTTTCCATCTGTGGGGTCTCTTCCCCGCTATCTTAGCCTCCCTTCCCTCTTGGTCTTAACTTCCCTCCATGGGTACTCCACTAAGAGGTGTAAAACCTGTTAACTTTGTTGGTAAACAAAATGTAAATTTCTGCTACATGGTTACGGGTGAGACACCTGCTTGCTCTTAACACTATACATCATAGTATATGATTTTGCATTCATTATGTTTGTATTGTTCCTTGACTAACTCCTATTTTGGAGCACTGTGAACCCATTACCTGTGTTTACTTTGTTTTAAAGAATAAAAATATTGAAACAGAAATATATTAGTATGTATTATTAATATGGTGGGTTTATATTTGAAGTACATAGAATTAAGCGGATATACAGAATTTTCCATCAGTGAAACTATATGTGGAGAACCACTGTATCTTGATACCAATGACTTCACTTTCAAAGTATTTGGAGGATAAATGTGAATTGCCATGGTTTAGACTTTCTTAAAGCTATATATATATCTATGAAGAGTCGGTAAGGCGGGCAGATGCGGTCATAGAATAGACCACCCTATTATATTTATGGTTTTGTCCAAGGCTTAGGTCAGAGGTTATCGTTATAAAAATAGTGGAATAAAAAAAAATCCAAACTTTTATACAGTCCAATAGGGCCCCCTTTAGGTGATTGCGAGGAAGATGTATATAGTAAAATGATGCTCCATCTGACGTCATTAACTAAGTGGAAGAAAAATCCACGCCCACATTCGTTGGGGATTAAAAGTTTAATGGAAGTTGAGAGAAGGGGATCCAAAGGAGAGAGGAAGTACATACCAAGGGTAAAGGTCGAAAGCTGATGAAGGCTGACCAAGGGAACTGAACTAAAGAGAACCTGACAATCTCTAGTTGCTGAACTGAGACAAAGCTGACATCTCTCAGACAAAAGATTGGGCAATTTTTGGTAAAGTATACATTTCTATTTTTCTGTAGGCAATTGACTAGCCATGTATATCTATCTGACTAGACCATTTAGTCCTCGTAGCATCTAGATTGAATTGAGATAATTTTAAACTGCAGTATAAATTATATCTTTCAATCTTGGGGAGAAATACACAATTCTGTATAATCTGGAAGCTGATTTCAGTTTCTAGTCAATGGTTTAGTTATGATGTATACTTAAAAATAATTTAGTGGGAGGCGCATGCGCGAGGCTGACCGTGATGGCCGCGGTTTAATCAGCTCTGCACTGGACCGGGCGCCTTAAGGATCTTACAGCTGATATTACTGCCTGAATTTTCACACACTTATCGGAACCGGAGAGAGGGTCACTCGGGGCACCGATTCCCGCCAACATGGGTCGCACATACCCGAAGAAGAAGCCCACGCTTAGCCAAACGACTTTGCATGAGGCCTTGGGTCGGATGTCGCGCAGATCCGCGTACAGAGCACCCCCGCCGGATGAGGACACTAGGTCCTCCGTCGACACCATGGATCCAGCTGGAGACGATCCCACTCACCCCTTGCCTGACCAGCATATGGCTATGATGGCACAATTTTAATCCACGTTGCACAAAGCCCTGGACAAGATGTCTAAACAAATAACGACGCAAAAACCTAAATCATTTAGGTCTTAATTTATTATACATTTCCACTTTAGTCTCCTTTCCAGAAGCGCGGATTATCTATTTCTCATTCAGTTCCAAGTGTAGGCAGTTTGTATAATAATGTTCTGGATATGATCCAGGGGCCTGGCCCGGTTCATACATGTAGCCTCACATTTCACCACTCAGCCTTTGCTATACGCAAAGTCCTGACGGGTGACTAACCTAGTCCACGGTCGTATTGTGGACTTCCTTGTGAAGGAGACTCCTTGCCACACCCTCTCTCAACCTTCCTTCTCCCTTTTTAGGCCCTCTTCCTTTTCTTCCCCTCGAGCTCTACCCCCCAATTCTTGACTAAATTAACAGCTCTATTGCAGGCATGTCCATTAAAATAGTGTCCCTTAATGTCGAAGGGCTCAATCAACCAAATAAGCGAGTCAAAGCATTCCGCCAATTTAAATCCCTGCATGCGGATGTGATCTGCTTGCAGGAAACTCACTTTAAGCATGATTCTCCCCCAACGTTCCTTCATTCAACATTCCCCAATTTTTATTTGGCCTCAGCTGTGACAAAAACTAAGGGGGTTCTTATAGCCTTCAGAAGATTGCTCCCATTCGTTTGCAAGGAATCCATAGCAGACCCGGAGGGGAGATACGTGATCCTTGTGGGTTCGATCCATGATGTCCCCATCACTATTGTTTCATATTACGCTCCCAACACTGGACAGCTGGAGTTCAACAAGAACCTCTTAAAATTGATAGATGCCCGATTGCAGGGGACCCTGATTATGTGCAGGGACTCGAATTTGTTGATACACCCTCACGCTGACCGCTTAGATCCAGGGGACCCTACTGTCCCCCCATCCCTACTGCCTGCAGCCCGCAGGTTTCGTTTGTTAAACGCGGAATACGGCTTGGCGGATGCCTGGAGGGAGCTGCACCCGGCAAGGGATCGATTCACTTTTTATTCGAACCTGCATAGTACATTCTCGCGTATTGACCACATCTTCCTGCACACATCGACACTCCCCTTTGGTCCCTCAGGGACTCTTTGGGGACTTACAGACACCAAAGTATTCACTTCCATCAATGCGGCCTTGACTGAATTCTTCCTCCTCAATGCCTCATCGGTAGTATCCTCTGGGGTGGTCTGGGAGGCGCACAAGGCCACTACCAGGGGGAAACTGATCGCATTAGCCTCTAAAATTAAAAGGAAACGGGAGGAACGGATACGCCAATTGGAGCTGTCATTGGAACAGGCTATCCTCAGTCAAGGGACGGAAGGGACGGAACTCGCCACCAGCCTTAGAAAATTTCCTGACACATCTGAATCTCCCTACCCTGACGGAGGAAGCTAGGTCGGACATTGATTCCAGATGGATTTACGGCCCTGTACTATAAAAAAAATTCGGACGTACTTTGCCCTCACTTAGTTACACTTTTTAATGATTTACGCAAGGGTCTCCTACTACCTAGGGACTCCTTGGTCTCTGCCATCAGCATGATCCCCAAACCCCATGCCGATCACTCCTCTTGGGAAAATTATAGACCTATTTCCTTCATCAATATTGATATAAAATTACTCACTAAAATATTGGCTCTCAGAGTGAATTTACATGTCAATGCAAGGACCAGGTGAGATTCATGCCAGGATGCCAAGCCGGGGACAACATACGTCGTATATCCTTGATCCTACACATTGCTGGTTCCAGGCGTATACCACTTATGTTATTGTCTTTGGACATTACCAAAGCTTTCGACTCGATTGACTGGGACTACCTGAAGGGAGTGCTTCGGCATTGGGGATTTGGACAGTCCTTCATGAGATGGATAGACTCATTGTATTCCACCCCCTCAGCATATGTGCAGTATCAGGGATTCAGATCAGAGACCTTCCTGATCTCCAGGGGGACCAGGCAGGGGTGTCCACTCTCCCCTCTCCTGTTCGCCCTGGCGATCGAACCCCTGGCCCAAGCTATCCGCCTACATAGAGAGGTCCAAGGCATAGAAGTAGCAGGGTACCATTATAAATTCAGCCTATTTGCGGATGATGCGCTCTTAATGATCTCTGACCCTATTAAGTCACTGCCCAAACTTTTGCCATTACTACACCAATTTGGAACTCTATCAGGCCTACAGGTTAACCCAGCCAAAACAAAAGCACTCAACGTCTCTTTACCACCCGCCCTTTATGACTCCTTAAAAGCCTCCTTCCCTTATACATGGGTACAATCGGCCCTCCCCTATCTAGGGATGCACTTAACCCCGACGTATGACACCTTGTATTCTGCCAATTACCCTAAATTATTTACCCACTTGATTTCGCTCCTAAACTCCTGGACTAAACATCATATCTCATGGCTAGGTAGAATCAAAGCGGTAAAGATGTCTCTTCTGCCGAAATTTTTGTACTTTGCCAGGGTTTTACCTATTCCAGTCCCAGCTTTTAGGATACGCCTACTCCAACGCCATGTCCTTAGATTGATATGGTCAGGCTCCATCCCCAGAATTGCTAGATCAGTTCTATACAGGTCAAAACTGAAAGGGGGCCTGGGACTCCCTCTTTTCCAAAAATACTATGCGGCGGCCCAGATGGTCCCCCTCCTTACATGGCACTCGGAGAGGGAGGTCCCTTTGTGAGTCTCCTTGGAGGCATATCTATGTGACCCCATATTCTTAAAGAACCTACCGTGGCTACCCCCAAGATGAGGACCACTGTCACGTGCCCACTCACTAGACATACACTACGTCTATGGGATGCCCTTAAGGTATCCCAGGAGTGGATTTCACCACATACTCCCCTTCTCTCTATACAGGGGAACCCCCTTTTCCCTCTGGGATATGACAGCCCATCAACCTTTGGCAAATGGACAGCTCGCTCTCTAGTTCAAGCTAGACATTTTTATACCGCTGCAGGGATTATAACATTCTCGGAGCTCCGAAGGAAACATCAGCTTACCACTAGGGATCTTTTTCAGTTTATACAAATTACACACTAAGGCAGTGCGCTGGACCGCTCCGTGACCTGACGGTTATGACCCCATTTAAACAATTACTGACGCGCAATCCCCAGGGCCCAGGTCTCATCTCCCACCTATATGCGTCCTTGATGGACTCCCTACAGAGGGAACTTCCTCCCTATGCCTCAAAATGGGAACAGGAACTGGGGGCCCCCATTGGAGTGAACACATGGTCCCAAATCTCGTGCACGACCGCAAAAAGCTCCTCGAGTGTGCAGACAGTGGAAGCGAACTACAAACTCTTACTGAGGTGGTATTTTGTCCCCCTGCGTATCGCCCGTGCAGTTCCCTCCAGGTCCCCGTTCTGCTTTAGAGGATGTCAGACTGACGGGACCTTCATACATATCTGGTGGGAGTGCCCCAAGATCCGGCGGTTTTGGTCTCGGGTGTATCAGCTAATTTATACTGTAACAGGTCGTTCCTTTTGCAAGGATCCGACTGAGGCACTACTCGGGAAGAAACCGGTTTCATGCTCATGGACCCAATTTAAGCTGGTCACTCATATTCTAACTGAAGCCAGAAGAGTGATTGCACGCTCATGGCGTACTACTTCGGTTTGGGATCCGCTGCCCCATCTGCGGCCCGGGACCGCCTCGGAGGGCGTCAGGAGGAAGAGGACGGGAAATCAGCTCCTTGCTGATCTCCCTCCCGGCTGTGAATGCATAAGTGATGTGTATTACATCACTTGGGCATTCACCTGTCAGTCATCTGGCTGCTATAGCCAGAGAAAAAAAGCTGATGAAGCAGATCTCTGCTTCATCAGCTTCTTTTGGGGTCCACAGGTGCCAATTTTGGGTATTATCGTTTTTTGAGGTTTTGCACGTGCATGCAATTTTAAGGCTTGACATGTTTGGTGTCTTTTTACCCGACGTGACCCCGTCTTTTATAGTTTACCAAAAAATTGGGTAATAATAAATGTTTTATCATTTAATATAGGGGAAACTGTTTTTTTTAACATTTCGGTAATTTTTCCTTAATATAGTAAAAAATAAAAACCCCAGTGGTGAATAAATACCACCAAAAGAAAGCTCTATCTGTCCCCAAAAAAGGGTATAAAATTCATTTCAGTACAGCATTGCATGACGGAATAAATGTCAGTCAAAGTACACCAGCGCTGAATACTGAAAAATGGCCTGGATGGGAAGGGGGTTTAACACCGCGGATGTCAACTGGTTAAAGCCTGATTACCCCTGTCACCCATTCTGCCCTTCCCCCCACCCCCTCCTCTTTGCGATGCGTCTCCTTCACAAAATTTCTGTTCGGGCAGAGCCTGAACGGTGGTTTGACCACCCTCTATACAGTTTGTACTAGACTACTGCTTGACACAGGTTGCGTGTCTTGATGTATACTGTCAATTTCTTGCGGCATACGCAACACAGATTGTTATGTACCTGAGTCTTTTTGTTTATTGGGCTGTATGTACAGCTTTGATACCATTGTATATGATGTTTACATCTGCAAAAAACAGTTATTTTTCTTTTTTTACTTTCTAAAAACAATAAAAATTGATTGAACAAAAATAATTTAGTGGAAGTTTGACTTTGCCTTAAATACATTCTTGGCTTATAGCCAGTCCTGTGCATGGTGTAACAACAAGTTTGTTCATGCGTAGTAGAATTGAAGCTTGAGAATATCTGTTGTTTGAGAGAAATCACGTGTCAAATCTGCACATTTTGTTTCCATATTCTGTGAGATACTAAGAAGCGACTCATTGCATTTAAAAAGTTGTTACGTTGGTATTTTTGGAATAATATCCTGTGGTTATATTTTGCACATTACCTGTGTTATCACAATTATTGAAATTTCTGATCCATATTCTTTGTTTGTCATCAATTATATTTTTATTATCATTCTGCACTAATTTTTAGTTAATAAATATATATATTTTGTACACTATTGTATTCATTTTGTCTTCAAGTTAGCGCAAATAAACTAACTCAAATTATTTTGATTTGTGGAAATAAGTTGGGAATTTCCTTCATTATAGATCCTTGCTTGTTTGCATAAATAGAAAAACTGTTTATTTTAGCAGTATAAACATTCTGACAGAGAGGTATGCGGGCGGTGAAGATGCTCCCAGGGTGTGGTCGGCAGGTTGTGTGGACTCCAGCCGAGTCTTCCTGGGACCAGTGTGGCGTGCGGATCCGATTGGGAGGGCCGCGACGAGTGCGGGAACGGTTCTCCCACAGAGGCCTCAAGCGGCGGTCTCGTAGTGGCTGGGAACCGGGGGTCGGCTGCTCCGCGGCAGAAGCTGCAATGACTCCAGGAGGGGGCTGGCTTCTTCAGGAGATGGAATGAGTCAGCCTGCCCCCGATATGTGAAGGACACTTTGAAGGGGAAGCCCCATCGATATCTGATGTCACTGCAGGGCCACTAGGAAGGTCTTCAGGGCCTTTCGTTTCAGAAGCGTCTGCGGTGCCAAATCAGAGAAGATCTGGTTTTCAAAGTCCTGGAAAGAGAGATCACGTTTCTCCCATGAAGCTTTCATAATCGCCTCTTTGGTCTTGTAGAAGGTTGGCTTGAGGATTACATCTCTTGGGGAGCCGTCTGGTCGTTTAGGACCCAGCGCACGGTGGACCCGGTCTAGTTCGAGCCGCTCGACAGGGTAACCTGGCAGGAGTTCCTGGAACATGGCTACGACGGTAGCATTGAGATCTTCAACATGCTCAGGAATGCCTCGGAGGCGTACATTCCGCCGTCGGTTCCGGTTCTCTTAGTCCTCCAGTTTCAGAAGTGTAGTAGAGGCATCAGCTTTTAGAGAGTCTAGATCTTGTTAATGAGAATCGACCACCGTAATCACGTCGTCCATTTTATATTCAATATAATTGAGTCTAGTGCCTAGCACTTTGATATCACGAAGTACATGGTGGCTGCTTGTCTGCAGCTGTTTGCAGCTCCCTCTGTAACAGCAGCTTGAATTTTTCGAGGAGCATCGCGTCTCTACAGGTAGCTTTGGGCTGGTTGCATGAGATCGAAGACAGAAACGCTGCTCCATCCTTTGAGGAGCTATCGATATCCGCCACTAGCTCCTTTGAGGAAGGCAGGAGCTCCGGCGCGGGTGGTGAGGGCGCCATCTTGTCCGAAGAGCGGGTTGCTGCGGGAGTTGAGGGTGTCCGTGGATTGTTGCAGTTTGAACCCAAGGTCATGCCCATGGTTGTGCTCCTCAGGGTTTGTAGGGTGTTGGGGCGGCGGAGAGGGAGAAAAAAGACCCTCTGGCTGGGGCTATGGTAAGTCACACGTCCGGGTGGTGTGGAGCCAGGTCAGTATGCGGCCATCTTGGTCGGCTGCTCACCAGCGCCCCCCCATAAAAATACATTTATTTTTTCATTTTCTAACGTGTGGCAAAAAAATGATGTCTTAAAAAAACTCACAATGCTTCTTATTAAATATCTTTGTGTGTCTGCTTTCCAAAATGGGGTCATTTTGTGGGATTTTCTACTGTTCTTGCACTTCAGGGCCTCCACATATGAGATGGGTAGTCAGGGAATCAGAAAGCTTCAAGGATTGTGGGCCCCACTATGTGGCTAAGCGGCAAAAAAAGTCTCACATGTGTGGTATCCTCATACTCGGGAGGAGTAGCAGAATGTGTTTTAGGGTGTAATTCTAAGGATGTCTATGCTGTGTGTTAGATATAGCTTGTTAATTGACAACTTTATCTCCATATATCTCAATCTCTATACATCTCTATATCGATCCCTATATTTCATTATTTTATCATTTTTTTTCACTTTATTGCTATCACACAGGAGCTAACAAGTCTCTGTGTGATAGCATTTGGAGGTGACAGGTTCTCTTTATTAAACCCGTCACTTGCTGGAACTCCTGTGACAGTACAGCTCTCCCCTCTTTCTGTTTACACTGAGCAGAACGGAGAACGCTCTGCTCCCCACTCTCCATCCTGAGGATCTCCAGAGAAGCAGCCAGCGAGGAGAGAGTTACATGGGGGGAGGACGAACATTCAGTCTTAGTACAAGTGATCTTGGTCACATCGCTGAGATCACTTGTAAACGAACGGCTTCCCCGCTCTACATTTAGCCCTGCTTCACCAAAGCAGGGCTAAATGTAGAAAACAACTACCTGCCCGGTGCCCAGAAATCCATGTCCCAGGCATTGGAAGATTCCAGCCCTCTGCCGCCCCCGAGGCCGGGCCTCGGTGTCCTTGTGGTAAATCCGGCCCTGGCCCTATGACTCCGTCAATGGGGGCAGATCGGCCTCTTAAGCGGGTCTCCGGGCACAGGTTGGGACTCATGCCCCAAGATCACCGGAAGAAAAGACAGTCCTTTCGTCCTGGTCGGACCTCAAGAGATTGGTTCAGAGAGGCCAGGTCCTACAGGCCTAGAAAGGAGTTTTGGAGATCAGCTTAGCCTTCTTTCGTTAAGGCATACAAGTCTAGAGCTTCCACGAACTCTAAGCAGAACTGAAGATTTGCCTTGTCCGGCCGATACCAGATAGTCACTCCTCGAGCCAGTTTGGGCGGAGAATATTGCGGACGCTTGGATTGTGGATATAATTTGCAAGGGTTATCAAGTAGAGTTTGCCAGACCGCCTCCTGTGGCACATTTTGTGACAACCCAGATCCCAACCTCCCAAGAGAAGATTGGCTATTTGCAAGTTATATAGAAGTGTTGTAAAGAACTCGAGCGATTCTTCCTGTGCCCAGGACAGACAGAGGGTTGGGAGTGTATTCTCCTATTTTCATCGTGAGGAAGACTGGAAAATTCAGACCTGTTCTGGGTCTCAAGTTCCTCAATTCTTTCAAAAAAGCACTGCCTTTCAGGATGGAGTCCTTAGAAACCATTCTATCTCTCATCACCAAAGGGCACTGGTTAGTGCATCTAAGGGTATCTATAAACCTAGCTGGCTAGTATCTGCATGTTCCAATTTCCCAAGGACATCAGCACTTTCTGCGCTTCGTAGTGAACAACCATCATTACTAATTTTAGTGCCTTCCATTCGGCCTCTGCACGGCCTCGAGGACTTTCGCAAAGCTTCTGTTGGTCCAAGTAGCAATGATACATACTTGGGGCATTCAAGTATACCACTACTTGGACGATCTTCTGCTATTAGCCAATTCCGGGACTCAGGAGATTCTGCATCGGGATCAGATTCTTAATTCTCTAAGGTCATTCGGATGGCTGATAAACGAGCAGAAGAGTTCTCGAACACCGTCCAGACAACTGGAGTATCTGGGTGTCTTGTTCAACATGGAGAAATTCAGAGTTTTCTTGCTCTGCAAGAAAGTGAGAACAATTCAGAACAGTGCTTCGACAACGATGCAGATTTTGCACCCTTTGGCAAGACAGTGCATGAGTTTCCTTGGTCTTCTCTAGTCTCTTCCAAGATTCCATCTTGGCAAGATGGCACAGACGAATATTCCAATTCAATTTTCTTCAACAGTGGGGTCGCTCATGCCTTACACAGTTGATTCATCTTCCGAATTTTGTTGGCCAGTCTCTGATATGGTGGACAGCAGAATTAAACCTACAGTAGTCCTAGGCTGGCCCCTGGTGTCAAGAGAATACATACACATAACCAGGGGCATCAAATCCAAGCACGATGGTTGTAAAAGCTGGTTCCAGAAAGCTTGAATCTGTTAGACGTAGCAGCAGTTTTGGAAGCTCTGAAGATGTTTGGCCCTCTGATCCAGGTATCTGGGGTAAAGGTCTTTTCAGACAACAAAACTGTGGTGGCCTACGTGGCAAAGCAGGGAGGTATGAAGAGTCTTCCACTACTTCAAATAGCAGCAGGGATATTCAGATGGGCAGAGATGAATCTCCTAGAATTGACAGCATATTATTTGCCAGGAATGGACAATCATGAGGCATACAGCCTGAGCCGGAATTTTTTGAAAATCCGCAGAGAGAAGGTGAGGGCAATAGCCATCCTGCCCTACTGCCCAAGGTTTCCTCTCTTATGACAAATGAAGATGGTGGATCCAATAGTTTCCCTTGGAACAGAATCTCTTGCAGCAAGGGAGGTTCAAACATCTAAATCTGGGGAGGTTGCGGCCAGGGCAGCCATCAGAAATTTCGGGGCCCCTACACGGCTTTAGGCCGGGGCCCCAACGCACCACCCGATCCCCATACCGACCCACCCTGCACCGCACGGTCCCCTCCCGCACCGTTATTATTATACATTTATATATAACTCTGACATATACCGCAGTGCTGTACAGAGAACACTGAGCCAGTCACATCAGTCTCTGTACAGAGGAGCTTAAACTCTAATGTCCCCCCACAATCACACACTATGATTATACATGTATATAGCTCTGACATATACAGCAGCGCTGTACAGAGAACACTGAGGCAATCAGGTCAGTCAAGCTTGGAGCGGTGGAAGCAAAAAAAAAAGTGTGGTGTGCAATATAGTGAAATGTAAAATTATACAGCAATCAATGCAGAATGGCACCGGCTATAGAGGACCACAAATCCCAGCAATACATTATACATAGTGTATAATGTATTGCTGGGATTTGTGGTCCTCTATAGCTATTGGCACCTATACAGCGCAATATACCATCAGCTATAGAGGAATACAAAAAATCCCAGCAATACATTTATATAGCATGTGTGTGTGTGGGTGGGGGGTGCAGGTTGTCTTACCTGCACACTCTTCAAGCAACTTTACTTTCTTCCGAGATCTTGGGACTATCGGCAGCTGCCGTTCCCCCACACTGCATTCTCCCTGAAACGACGTGATCATCTTGGCGGGCAGCGTCTTAGCGGGCAGTGGTGGGAGAGAGCTCAGAGCTGGGAGAGGCGGGGAGGAGGTGCGGCGTGTGGTGTGAAGCGTGCAGCGCGCGTGGAGCCTCGAACAGGGCCAACTAATCTAAAGCCGACTAATCGATGATGGAAAACATTGACAACATTTTCCATCATCGATTTTAATCGACGTAGTCGATTAGTTGTTGCAGCCCCAGTCACATCAGTCTCTGTGGGGGGGACATTGGAGTGTAAGCTCCTCTGTACATAGACTGATGTGACTGTGGGGGGGACATTAGAGTGTAAGCGGGGGATCCAGATATCCCTGGATCCCCCACTGCAGCTTTGTATAATGTATTGCTGGAATTCAGTCGCGTAACTAGAACCTTCAGGGCAAGAAACTATGAAGGGCCCCCCTAACCCCCCACCGCCATAAAACTGTGTGGTTAACAGGAAGGCTGCTGAGGTCCCCAGCAAGACGCTTCAGTTTAAAAATTTAGTGCCGGTGTTCTGTCGAGAACGTCAACCCAGTATCTGCGTTTGCACACAGACAGATCCTGGTTTCCTCGATCATACTGGTCTGTGCACAAGCGAAGATGCTGAGGTCAGCAAATTCGATTACGTTGGTATTCTAGACAGAACACCGGTATCTGTGTTTAGTATCGGGGCATTTTCACGAGTATGAGTACTTGTGAAAATGCCCAGTATTGGCACCGACTGGTTCATACCTACTTAAAAATATAATGCATTGCTGGGAATACCAGCAGCTATGTAGGACTAAAAGTCCCAGCAATACATCATAATAAAAATCAGGGGGATGCCAACAGCATCCCCCTTCCCGGTCCAGACTTACCTGACTCTCATGCAGGAAGAATGTGCTGCCTGGCGGTGCCTGCAATACATTCTGCTGGACTAGTGACAGCCTCTCCAGCCCCGCCGCCCGTACATGCTGCGCGTGGCAGAGCGGCACTATCTCGGGGGGGGGGGGCTCTCTTCTTCCTCTCTGGGCCCCCGCTCCAGTAGAGACCCGGTAGTTCTGCCAGTGCTGGAATTTGTAGTCCTGTATAGCTAGTGGTATTCTGCATTCCTGTATAATCATTATACAGTTATGCAGAATACCACCAGCTATACATTTTACATAAAGTCAGCAATACTGACAGCTCTTCAGTCTCCCAATCCCCCCCCTCCCCCGGACCATCCATCACCCATAGACCCCACTGGCTCACCTAAATCCTGCAGAACCTTTTTCTCCAGAGACCTAGGCAGCCAGTGGAGGAGCGCAAGAGAGGGTCCTCACCAGGGGCGTAACTAGAAATCCCAGGGACCATAGAAAAATTTTGTAAGGGCCCCCCCCAC
>NW_017308861.1:99494-100124 GCF_000935625.1 Nanorana parkeri | reverse complement strand
TGGGTGCAGAGTGGAGGAAGATCGGAAGAGAGAGAAAGCAGAAGAGAGAGAGAGCAATCCGTGACAGCGAGAGCAGGTCGTATGAAAGAGATTGGGGAGAGGGGGGCTGTAGTGTGTATCTGTGACCCTGCGGTGGTAAGGGGGGGTAAGAGTAAATAGGAGGAGGGTGGGAGGTGGTAGATAGGGTGTGAGGAGGGGGGAAAAAATTGTGTATATTTGGTAAACATTAGATTGAATTAGATAGTTTTTACCGTATTTTGCACTCTATAAGGCTCTCCGGACGATAGGACGCAGGGCTTCTGTGACAGAAATTCTGTGACAGAAGCTGCAGTTAATGACCGCTGAGACAGGTGGCGCTGTCTCAGTAATAACACAGAGCAGACGAAGAACGACGTCCTTCGTCTGCTCAAGAGGCTCTATGGTGAGCTCCTATGGGGGACCGTGGTGACTCGATTTAATACAAGTGATCTAATTAGATCACTTATACTAAACGAGCAGCGTCTTATGGGCGATAGCTATTCGCTCCATAAGACGCACTTTTGGGGGGAAAAGAGTGCGTCTTATGGAGCGAAAAATACTGTAATAGTATTACAGTGCTATTGCATTACTGAGAGGGCTGCAGTAGCACTT
>NW_017308861.1:21914-99324 GCF_000935625.1 Nanorana parkeri | reverse complement strand
TATTATTGCTTTGGGGATAGAGTATATTGTGTATTTATTGGGTTATTGCTGGACATTAAATATTATTATTATTCCACAGTGGTTGACAAAAATCGAGATACAGCACAGACTCAAACTACTTAATACAAATAAAGCATTAGGACCAGATAACCTGCACCCAAGGTACTTAAAGAACTAAACCAGGTTATAGTGGGACCATTATTCATCATTTTTAAAGATTCCTTAATGACTGGCAGAGTGCCAATTGACTGGTGGAGGGCTAGTAGTTCCGATATTCAAAAAAGGGTCCAGATGCCATCCGGGGAACTACAGACCGGTTAGTCTTACATCGGCGGTTTGTAAAGTGTTAGAGGGCATGATTAAGGACCACTTAGTAGAATTTGTTCGGGATAATTACATAGTAAATGACAACCAGCATGGATTTCGGAAAGACCGTTCTTGTCAGACTAACCTGCTAACTTTTTACGAAGAGGTAAGTAGAGATCTGGATGGAGGGAGGCCGATGGATGTATACTTGGACTTTGCTAAAGCATTTGACACAGTACTACATAAACGTTTACTATACAAGCTGAGGTCTATGGGCATAGACGAATTAATGTGTACATGGATAGAAAACTGGCTACAGGAACAGGTACAAAGAGTATCGATAAATGGCACCTTCTCAGATTGGGCTAGGGTCATGAGCAGCGTTCCGCAGGGGTCTGTGCTGGGCCCCATGCTGTTTAATCTATGAATTAACGATATTGGGGAGGGGGTAAACAGCCATGTTTCAGTGTAATGTTTTAATGTAGATAAATGTAGAGTTGTGCACTTTGGGGTTAAAAACAAGAAAGCAGATTAGTCCGAAAGGGAAACAGATTTGGGGGTCATTGTAGACCGCAGGCTGAATAATAGCTCGCAGTGTCAGGCTGCGGTAAGCAAAGCAAGTAGAGTCCGTTCCTGTATTAAGAGGGGAATGTTTTGCAGGGACAAGTCCGTAATTGTGCCACTTTATAGATCACTGGTTCGGCCTCATCTGTAGTATGCGGTTCAGTTTTGGGCACCAGTGAACGGAGGGGATGTCCTTGAACTGGAAAGAGTCCAGAGGAGGGCAACCAAACTCATAAAGGGGATTGAGGACTGAGTTATGAGAACAGGCTACTAAAATTAAACATGTTCTCCTTGGAGGTAAGGAGATTAAGGGGGGGGGGCATGATTTTCATGTATAAAATGTTTACCGGGGATAATAACATTAGCAGCAAACTGTTTACAATTAACTCGATGACGAGAGGCCACCACTTAAAATTGGAGGAGAAAAAATTTCAGCGCAAGGGGCGAAAGGGTTTCTTCTCAGTTAGATCGGTCAAGGTCTGGAACTCGCTGCCACATGCTGTGATTTCAGCTGAGAGTGTGGAATCATTCAAGAGGCGACTGGATGATTTCCTCAGGGACGGTAATATACAGGGGTACAAGTACTCTAAGATTGAGAACACACAGGGACCTATACATACTACACACCAATAAGACCATACACACATACACAAATAGGTTGGACTTGATGGACATATGTCTTTATTCAACCTCAAATACTGTACCTATGTAATCTTTTGATTGATGCTTCCAAAGGAAGGAATGATTAATTGTCGGTCAAGTACAACAGCACTGAATACTGAAAAAAGGCTTGGACAAGAAGGGGGTTTAACACCCGGTCTTCAAGTGGTTAAGTCTATATTAAAATAAAACAAACACCTAAATATGATATTGCCCGCCATCCCTAAGTTTATATACAAAAAAGCCCCAAACTTAAGGGATAACTTAATTAAAAACCTTATTAACCCCCCAAGATAATAAACATCTGTTTTTTGAGCGCAATGGATTATATATGTGTGACAGATGTTTTGTTGTAGCAGTGGAAAAGTCAAATACAGGGATCTGGTACAAAATCCTTACCCAAGATTTTTGATATTCAAGACACAAGAAAGGCCCGATATGAGGCAGAAACACCACATGTGCGACAGCACGCAGCCCCTCCAACAATCAGAAGAATAATCTTTAGAGATGGTTGCCATGGATAGCGGGTGAGGGGGCAGAGGCCAATTATTGCCGTACTTCACTTATCCTCGGAGATCTTCAAGCAGATTGTCGTGAGAACCCTCAGAGCTCCTCCCAGCCCACCATCCACCAGGTGCCCTCCTCGCCCACCATCCATGACAACCATCTCTAAAGATTATTCTTCTGAATATTGGAGGGGCTGCACCTCCCCACTTTTACAATGATGCAAGGGAGAACAACTCCTGCTCATGTTCTGTCGGGTTTGGCAAGAAAACAGGATTCCCTGCATCACCAGAGAGAACTGTCAACTGGGGTTCCTTAAGTTGGAGTACCAAAACCCCCAACTGAATCCCGGCACCGCTGACATTTCAGCCTGTACCCTTGCAGATAGGAGAGGGCTCCTCTGAACCTCTCTGCTAGATCCTATCGGTCTGGATCAGGTTTGGCCAGCAGATCATCCTGAGGATCAACGTCATCCACCGGCTACACACGGAAAGGGCACATGCAAATTGTCATTGTGGGCTATTATTAGGATGTCCCGATACCGATGCCCGATACAAGGCATTTTGACAAGTACTTGTACTTGTCAAAATGCCCCGATGCCTAGCGCCGAAGCTTGCGCTGTGTTTTTTTTCTTTCTTACTTACCTCGCCGAGCGTTGCGTCACTGCTGCTCCAAGTGGAGCTCCAAGAGGGGTCATCTGGCAGTCTCCATCCTAATTTAGGTGGCCGGAGACTGCCAGATGACCCCTCTTGGAGCTCCACTTGGAGCAGCAGTGACGCAACGCTCGGCGAGGTAAGTAAGAAAAAAAATCCCCTGCAGCGGCGAGTCAGCGCTGGTCCGGCGAGAGGAGCTACAGGTGGGATTCTAATTTAGCTGGCAGGCAACTCTGACTCGTCGCTGCTCTCTCCGGCCCAGTGAGTGAGGGGGAGGGGGGGAGAAACACTATTATGCTGCAAAGTTTATTTGTAAATGTATTCTCTGCACTGTATGAACAGTATATACTCTATATGTACTAATACTTCATATTATCCCCGGCTAATATGAATGGGTTAAATGATCCGTAGTACATGATATGTAACCCTGTACTACGGATCATTTAACCCATTCATGTTAGCAGTGCAGAATTGTATATCTATATGTACTGTACATATACAGCACAAATGTCCCGTACATTGCAGCATTAGATTACAATTACAATGATACCCTGCTAACATTAATGGGTTAAATGATCCGTAGTACAACTACATGTTATGTACTATTATGCACTATGGATCATGATTTAACCTATTCATGTTAGCAGGGGAGAATTGTAACTCTATTACAGCAGTGAACAGGACATATGTACTGCGGATCATGATTTAACCTATTCATGTTAGCAGGGCAGAATTGTGAGCGCCTCCCACAAGCTGAGCACCGAGACGTGATGCAGCGATCCTGCCAAGCGCCGATTACAAGAGGCACCGCATGAGGCAACAGGGATCGGCGTGAAACTGTGAGTGAGGGAAGCTGGGACGGGGCTGGCTGTAAATCTATTGCTATAGTGTACTGGACGTGTGTAATGTATATGTAGTACACACTTCCCCTACACTCCAGCAATAGAGTTACAATTCTCCGCTGCTAACATGAACCGGTTAAATCATGATCCACAGTACAGAACATGTAGTTGTATTATGGATCATTTAAAGTTCCTGTCCCTTTAAGAAAAAGTATCGGTAATTGGTATCGGCAAGTACATGAGGGGAAGTACTTGGGCCTGAAAAAGTGGCATCGGGACATCCCTAGCTATTATCATTCTCAGACAGTTTACCAGTTGCTACAGTTGTTTGGACCTGGTATAAAACCACTCCGATGTGACCTGGAGCTAACCCAGTGGTATGGGACATCCACCCCACAGACCTTGTCACACTTTTCTACTCTATCCTCCTTAGCAGAAGGTCTGCCAGCACAATACCGGAACACTTCCAGACTGGCAGTAAATCTATCAGCCTGTAGGAACACAGTCCTATCAGCCACAGCTGCTGAAGGAGTAGACTGGTTCCGATTTGTTCCATCCCCTTGCTGTCTTTCCTGTGTGATGCAAAGTGCCGAATCCACAATGGTGGTACTCGTGGTGACAGAGGAAGAGGCCACATACGACTTTGTCCCACCAGAGATTACAGATGCACATGGCTCTTTCTCGCAAGGTTCCACAAAAATATGATTGCTGCTCAGGGGCGTAGATAAGGGGGGGATAGGGGGGTTCAAACCCCCACAGGCTGTCCTGTCAGTGGTTTAGCAAGGGTGGGCAGAGGGGGGCACGTGCTTCTGGGCACTGGTCTGAAGAACATCCACAGGCGGGCATGGCCGGGGATGTCCTGTTTGATAAAACATCAGTGACGGCTGGAGGAGAGCTGAATATATTTCACTAACGCAGATGTTTTATCATACAGGACATCCCCGTCATCCCTTCAGATGTACATGTGCCTGCCTGGCCCTGGATGATCTGTACATGCCTCAGTGCGGGCTCTGCAGGAGGCAGGGTGTCCTTCCAGTGACCAGGAACAGAAGGCTGCATGCAGACTGAGCGAGCAATCAGGTAGCAGGGGCTGGGGGGGGGGGATTGTATTATCTGTGTGTATACTTCTCTTTTTAGTCCTAAGTCCACTGTGTTGCAAAGTCCAGAGTCTAGTGCTTTCCTATGTCCCGAGTCTAGTGCGTTCCTAAGGGCCGGTGGACACCTAGGCGACATCTCACAGTGCAGCAATCGTGCATGATTCAGCACGGATTGCTGCACGGTCAGGAGTCGCCTAGGTGTGCACCGGTCGCGTTGTGGGTGCCATTATTTTCTAATACCACCCCAGTTGCGCAAGGCGGACCGCGCAGGATTCCGCCCGTGCTTTACTTTTTTCTCCGATTGCCACGGCAATCAGGCCTGCATTGTGCTACTAAGTCATGGTCTGCACTGGGCCTGAGTCCAGAGTCTAGTGCGTTCCTAAGTCCCGAGTCCATTGCATTCCTAAGTCCAGAGTCCAGTGCGTTCCTATGTCCAGAGTGTTCTAAGTAGAGTCTAGTGCGTTCCTAAGTCCCGAGTCCAGTGCTTTCTAAGTCCAGAGTCTGTACTGGAGGGCAGGCTCATAAAGAAAACCTGTCACCTCTGAATGCTATCACACAGGAGTTTGTTAACCCCTGTGTGATAGCAATAAAGTTAAGTGAAAAAAAGTAAAAGAAATAAAAGAAATGAACATGAAAAAAATGGATAAAAAGTAAAAAAATAAAACGAAAACATTAATAATAATCTGCAGACCCCACCAGGCCACCTGAGACCCCCACAGGCTATCTGAGACCCCCCAGCCCACCTGAAACTTCACACAATCCACCAGGCCACCTGGGACCCCCACAGCCCACCTGAGACTCCCCAGCCCACCTGAAACTTCGCACAACCCACCAGGCCACCTGAGACCCCCACAGCCTACCTGAGACTCCGCACAGCCCACCTGAAACCCCCATAGGCTACCTGTGAACTCCCAGCCCACCTAAAACCCTGCACAGCCCACCTGAGACCCTGCACAGCCCATGTGAGACTCCCCACAACCATCCTGAGACTCCACACTGCCATCCTGAGACTCCACACATCCCTCCTGAGACTCCGCAAAGCCCTCCTGAGACTCCGCACAGCCGTCCTGAGACTCCGCACAGCCGTCCTGAGACCCCAGAGACATCAGGCCACCACCCTGGAGCAACACAGAGTATGTAGCTTCATATTATTCTGCGTTGCTATATAATGTATTGCTGGGATTTGTAGTTCCTGAGACTCCGCACAGCCGTCCTGAGACTCCGCACAGCCGTCCTGAGACTCCGCACAGCCGTCCTGAGACTCCGCACAGCCGTCCTGAGACTCCGCACAGCCGTCCTGAGACCCCAGAGACATCAGGCCACCACCCTGGAGCAACACAGAGTATGTAGCTTCATATTATTCTGCGTTGCTATATAATGTATTGCTGGGATTTGTAGTCCTCTATAGCTGGTGGTATTCTGCATTGCTGTATTGCTATGTGGTGGCAACACATTATACATTATATGCTTTAGATCCGCTTCTGTGCTCCCCTCTTTTGGTGCGGCAGCACCCCTCCTGAACCACCATGGAATGTAGGCTTGAAATCACTCAAGTCTCTCCTCCATGACAGATTAGAAGGGGCACCGCTGGGAAAATTGAAGCAAGCCCAGAAATGGCGCCTAAATTAGCAAAGCAGCACTGGAGAATGGAGGTGCTTTGAAGGTGGATCAGGAGAGGAAAACTAAGGCAAGGGAACAGTTTGTCAAGAGCATTAAACTATGGATTGATTTGTGGGGGGCACTAATGGAAGACCTGCCCACAGGCACCTAATTTTTAACAGAAATAGAGCTTTCTTTTGGTGCTATTTGATCGTCACTGGGTTTCTAATTTATTTTATTTTGTTATATAAAGGAAAAAATACCAAAAATTGTGGGGGGAAAATTATATTTTCTACTTCTTGTTCTTCAAAATATCAAATAAAATCACATTTCTTCCTAAAGTTAGGCCAAAATGTATTCTGCTAAATGTTTTTAGTTAGAAAAATCCCAATAAGTGTATACACTAAGCGGGTTTTGTGAATTGGTAGGTACCAATTATACGTCTTTTTAAAATATGGTGTCAAACAACAAAATCAGTATTGCTCAGGGTAAAGGATTGGTTTAGGAATGATATGGCTGGTATATTTTTTCAAACCGTGATGTGTCTGCTAGATAAAATCCTATAATTTGAGGAAGCTGGCCCCCCCCCCCCGACAAAAATTATCTACGGCCCTGTTGCTGCTTCCACAAGGCAGAAACACATTCCACTTCAAGAATTGTTCCCGAACCACAACCCCCATCATTACTATAAGGCTGAACAGTCCCACAATTCTTTTCTCCCCAAGGTTCAGCAAATGTACAGCAAGCAAGCCAGCAAATTCAATTTGTCTACAACTTGATTCAAACAATCAGCTGCATTCTTACACTGTATATTGAGAGAAGCATTTGAGTACAGGCAAACAGTCCTTTGTCTTCTGCTCATTTAGATGGTCCCATCAGGACCTGGTGTAGGGAAATGCTCCTTTCCCCCCTGCCCACACCCAATACTCTGAGACATTGCAGACACTTCAGGGTCAAACAATTAGGGTGCTGAAAACAATTGAGTACCTTGGCCCCAGGTCCCTTGTCCTCTGTTGATCCAAAGTTTCATTAGGGCCTGGTGCAGGAAAATGCTCCTTATCCCCTGCACACCCCCAATACTCTGAAACATTGCAGCAACATCAGGAACTGACTGCTGTGGCTCCTGGGTACTTGACACACATTGGGATTCTTGGCTGCCAAGTACCTGGTAAAACATTAGTGGGGTCCGCTACCCACTTCTCTCATTTAGGCACTGCAGGGATGACTCCTCCAAACTCTGTGACAGCCATGGCTTTCTCTGGGATCACATCGTCGTTGCTCCTCATTCCTGGACGAGCTAGAATATTCGCTGACCCCATGCCTCGGAGTATGACTAACACTGTTACCCACAGTAACTGGCTGCATGTTATCTGCATGGCCTCCTACATTAGTGGGATGCGATATGCCCACTTCTCTCTCTTTACTTCTGGATCCCCCACCAAACATCACTGCAGGGGATGCAATTTTGGTACTTGCCAGGGGGCTAGACCTCCTCTTGGGCCTGTGATATGCCACTCTTGGTTACAGACGAAAAACACTCCCAGGTCTCCACAAATGTAGGTCTGGAAGAAGGCAGTAAGGATGCAATCCCATACTGGAGTTGGTTCATCTTCTGTTGGTGCTCTATTTCAATTTATTTCCACCTTCAGTTGGTGCTCTTTGTCAATTTGTTGGAACTGCAAAATGAGCTGATAGGGGTCATCGTTTCCCAAGAACTATAGGGCTCTTTCCAGAGACAGTTCTCATCTGCGTGGCAACTTCTGCCAAGGTGGTACAAGACCAGAGTCACGTTGTTTCACACAGTCCTCTAGAGTGCCACTCTTGCTGGACTCGTACACTGTTCTGCCTCATGCTCTATCAGGGCACACATTAACTTAGTCCTATTTTTGCTGACTGTATCCCTTGTAGCTCACAGAGATCGCTCAGGGTGTCATGGGACTATCTCTTGTAGTATATTATCATTTTGTAGGTGGCCATCTTGAAGTGTCGCCAAAAAAAGACAAACGAAATATGGGGAAGGGAACTACTGTTTGCAAGTATTGTATGTCTCTTAATGAACAAAATATATGCGGTGAGCAGTTTTTGATAACTGGTTACTCCTCACAAGGAATTCCAGCCTTAAGCACTGCTGCTGCCACCAGATGTCATGGATGGCTGACTGAGGAGGGCGCCGAGGGGGTACAGGGATGCGGGCAGGGCTAGACAATGTGCAGATTCATCGCAAGAACCCCTAGAGCACCACCCAGTCCACAGGCGTGACGGTACGTGGCTGTACAACACAACTTGTGGGAGACCTTTTCCCGGACACTTCTACTTACTGCCTGTGTCCCACTCTGCACTCAGATGCAGACCACACACTCTGCTCTCACTAGCAGGTACAGGTTAGCGAAACCAGGCAGAATTACCTTGAGATAGTACCTCTATTCACAGTCTCCTGCCTTACTGCTGGTCCCCACTGGAGGGTGACTCACCCAACTCTAGCTGGCTAGACACACACAGGCAAATGCAAATCTCTAGACATGTGCACCAGCAAAAAATTTGTTTAGTTTAGTTTCGTTTTGGAAAAAAAAAATTGTTTAGTTTAGTTTCGTTTTTCGGGTCCGAAATTAAATGAGTTTCGGACGAAATTCGTTAGCGGTAGTCCTGTCGAAATTCGTTTATGAAAAAAAAATAACTTTACTCTCCCATGCCTGGATTTGAACCAGCAGACTGCACAATGGCAATCCTGTGCTTTACCCACTACACTATAGGCTCTGTACTTTAAGTTTCGGAATTCGGATGCATCCGAATCTCTGAATTTCCGAAAATTCGTCCGAAACGAATTTCGGAACGAACCGAATCGCACATGTCTACAAATCTCACAACTAATATAGTGTGTGGCAGCCTAAGTGGTTTCCTCATGCCCACTAAGATTCCCCAAGCTCTCAGCTAGAACCTTGGTGTACCCACTTCTTCCACTGCCCACCCACACATCAGACACATAGATTCCTGCCTGGCAATGACTTACAACGAAGCTTCTAGGCACTGTTGATACAGAAAATCAACTATGCACATACAACAGTCTCTTCAGATTCGTACACTCTTTAGAGCAATTAAAAAACAGCTTATTAAATTTTATATTTAATATTCCTAGATGGGCAGTGCATAAAAAGTTAGTTACGAGACATACATACAGGCAAAAAGAATTAAAATAAAAGGGATACATTTACAGAGATTATGACTAGTAATGGGCCGAACACACCCGAGTTCGGTTCAAGTTCGAACATGGAAAAAGTTTGAACTCGAACTTCGAGCTCAATAAAAGTATATGAGACCAGAACTCAGAAAATGAAATGTCTTCTTTTTGAAGGCTTATATGCAAGTTATTGGCTATAAAAAGGGTATGGCGATTGGACTCCCTGGGGGACATGTATCAATGAAAAAAACACTTAAAAAAAAAACACTTTTTAAAAGGAGCAGTGATTTTAATATTGCTTAAATTGAAACAATAAAAATGAAAAATTCCTTTAAATATCGGGCCTGGGGGGTCCCCTTAAACTGCCTGTAAAGTGGCGCATCTGTACAATGTATAGAACCTGCTGCAGCAAAAAGTGACATTTATAAAGAAAAAAAAAAGTGCACGGTTCCCCCTCCAAAACAATACCAGACCTTTTAGGCCTGGTAGGAATGTTAGGCGGGACTCCATTTAAAAAAAATGAAATAAAAAATATGCGGTTCCCCCCAAAAGTCATACCAGACCCTTAACCAGTTGACATCCGTGGCGTTAAACCCCCTTCCCATCCAGGCCATTTTTCAGTATTCAGCGCTGCGGTACTTTGACTGACATTTATTCCGTCATGCAACGCTGTACTGAAATGAATTTTATACCCTTTTTTGGGGACAGATAGAGCTTTCTTTTGGTGGTATTTATTCACCACTGGGGTTTTAATTTTTTACTATATTAAGGAAAAATTACCGACATTTAAAAAAAAAAAAACAGTTTCCTCTATATTAAATGATAAAACATTTATCAACCAATTTTTTGGTAAAATATAAAAGACGGGGTCATGTCAGGTAAAAAGACACCAAACATGTGAAGCCTTAAAATTGCGTGCGCGCGCGAAACCTCAAAAAACGATAATACAAAAAATTGGCCATAGGCGACGCTTTAAAAGCTGTTACCGCTCATCAGTTTAGAGTTATCAGTGATTGATGGCCCTAAAATGATTGCTCTCACTGCGATGTTCGCGGCGATATGTAACATGTGTAGCGCAATTGTCGTTTTTGCGCACCGAGCGCGTATTTACGTTTATAGGTGCGTAAACGTGGGGGTGGGAGAGTTAAACATTTTGGGGGGTTTTTTCCCACTTTTTTTCTTTCACAAAGATTTTATTTGTTTTTTTCACATAAAAGATTACAAAAAGAACAGAAATGGGGCATGCAAGCCCTGCAATTAGGCACTTAAACGGAAAACAAACAGCTACAGCATCATGCAGAGCCCTGCAGGCCAGAGTGTAATTTGGGAGTTAGAAGGAGCTATTGCATTTCAGGTTCAGTGGGTAAGGCCCAAATTAACATGGAATGGGGCAACACAGGGGAGGGTTTATCAGGTCCGATGCCTGGGTATCGTGGGGTCTTGATCTCGCCACACATCCACCAGGTCGTGCTGGAGGAGCAATTGTTGGAAGTTTTGGCTGTGCGGGAGTTGCAAAGTGGGACCTGGGGGGTATTTATCAAGTTGGGCATGGAGAATCAGGTTGGAGTCCCCACACAGGAAGAGAGTACCGTTTGCATGCACAACAAGTAATGAGCAAAGGTGGGTGAGAAAAGGAATTGGGTTAAAGTTAGGCGCATAGTAGGTAAGAACTGTGATGTCAGTGTCATTAAGCCTGCCCGTCAAGAGAAGGTACCGCCCCTCTGGGTCTGCTATCTGCTTAGCGCAAACAAAAGAGGGATGGCAGGGACGGGAGAGATGAGAAGGAGAGGAAGGGATAGAGACGCAGTGGAGATGGAGGTGGAAGGGAAAGTGCTAGGGAGCGTACCAGCCGGTACACTCTACTGGGGTTCAAGGCCGGAGGTAACCGGAGGAGAGAACCAGGAAGGAGGCGCAGGGAACCACCCGGGCAGGGAATTCCCTAAATAGGAGTTGAATGGGCACCATACAGTGAATACAGCAAGGAGGGGAGAGGGGAGAGATGTGAGACAGTGATCGTCACCACGGCATTCCCCAGGCTGAGGTAATGTCGGTGTGCCGGGGTGACGAGCAATGGCTGGAGCGGTGAGGGCAATAAGGCTTACTTAAACATCTTAGAATGCACCATGGAATGGATACCGGAAGGAGGGGCAGGATGGTATGAGAGAGGCACTGCCAGAGCGTAGGCTCCCTGGATCCATTACATGGGATTGACATAGGGGGTGTGGGCAAACCTGGAAACAAGTGCTTAACATGTCACACACCAGAGAGGAATCTAACAGTAAAATAAAGGTGAACCTTGCCAGCTGGGTCCTGGAATGCAGGGAACTAGTATTCATCACCTAATCCTTTCAGGGGCCTAGGTGCACCATATGTCTGGGAGTGACCAGCAATTACAGGGTATAATTAGGCAAAAAGAGACCATAGTAGATAGCAAAGTGCGGGATGGATGTCGGGAGGGAGGTAGCAGGGCACAGGAGGCAAACCGCCTAACGTGGGCTCCCAGAATCCATCGCACATATAAAAACTCAAAAGTCCCGGAAAAGAAACAAAAAACAAAAACATAAGAGGACCAAAAAATAAAGAGTCCAACAGTTAGGTTCAGTGAACGACTTCAGCCACCAAATGGGGCAAACCATACTAACCCGGTCTAGTGATGGGACTGCGTGCAGTCTGTCGGGACGAAGTCTCTTCGGAGGCTCCATGGAGGGATGTCGGGCAGGGGGGTGCGAGTCAGGCGTGACCGTCAGGTTGGAGAGCGTCTGCTTTCAGGTGCCGGGGATCCTGGACGGTGTCGTTGAGGGGGAGCTTCGTGCCCTTGGCGCTTCCGAGGTCGATGGAGAGCGGTATGGTGATGGGAGCGTATCCGGATGGGGAACAGCAGAGCGATGAGGGGGTTCCTCCGGTGGGATCACGAAGCCCAATTCCTGGAAGAGGGAGCGAAGATCTGTGGGCGTCGAGGCTTGATAGGGGGTGTCTCGGTATGTGAAAAAGACCTTGAAGGGGAATCCCCAGCGGTAGCGAATATTCATGGACTTCAGGCACATCAGGTATGGCTTCAAGGCACGACGTTTCGCCAACGTAACGGGGGATAGGTCCGAGTAGAGCTGCAGGTCATAGCCCTGAAAGGTGAGGGGGGCTTTGTCACGGGCCGCCTGTAGAACTCTTTCCTTGGAGCGGAAGTAGTGGAACTTGAGGACCACATCCCTGGGAGGGCCGTCGGGCCTCGGCCTAGCTAGTGCGCGATGCACACGATCCAACTCCATACAGTCCACAGGGAGGTCCGGCGCCAATTCCTGGAAGAAGGCCATCATGGAACCTTGTAGGTCTGTAACAGACTCTGGGAGGCCTCGGATGCGGACATTACTGCGACGGGCCTTATTTTCAGAGTCCTCCTGTTTGTCCTTGAGCTGCTCGAGTTCGTCCCGAAGGGCCGCCAGCTCCCTTTCATGGTCGTCCAGGACTAAGGTGGCATCATCAATTCTGTGCTCGATGGCGGTGGTCCTGCGGCCTACATCTCTAATCTCGCGGAGCAGGTCACTCGATAACTTGCGAGAGGCCGCAGAGATTTCTTCCCGGACAATCCCGCGGAAACGGGAGAGCATCTGCAAGTCGCCTTCTGGATCCTGGGAGCGGAGAGCAAGCGGAGTGCGGGGCCATGGATCTGCATTCGACACCGGGTCATCCACCACTGAGTGCCGGCTGTCCTCGTTCGAAGTTGAGAGTGGAGCTGGCGCCATTTTGAAGGCCGCCTCGCGGTCTCCACAGCGCGCTCTGATTTGCGGGTCTGCGGAGCTTTCTCCGTCTTCCCCATCGGGCGAAAGGGTGCAGGGGGTCTATGTCGAACTCCGGTTAGGCAGGGGTGAGCTGATGTAGGGGGCGCGCGCGAGCAGAAAAAAATTGCCGTCTGGAGACGGCAACCCGCCAATGCAGCAGTGCCGTCCGTCTGTTTTTTTACAACGGGCGGACGGGAAGTGGTTAAGGTCTGGTAGGAATGTGCTTGATATTTAAAGGAATTTATTAGCACTTAATAGCTTAAGTGCACATTTGGATTTGAAGAACATCCAAAACCTAAATTCCTTTGATCCGAGCACAGGCCTGGCAGGGCAGGAAAGGGGGGGGGGGCGAGCGAGCGCCCCACCCTCCCTGCCATACCAGGCCACATGCCCTTGGCACTGGGGGGTGCTTTTCCAGGGTCGCCCCTGGAAAAACACCTTGTCCCCGTGCCGATGGGGACGAGGGCCTCTTCCCCACAAGCCCTAGGAGGTTGGTTGTGGGGGTGTGAGCATGGGGGCTTATTCACATCGGGTACCCAGGGGCACCCAGATGCGGCCCCACCCCTTGTGAATGAGTAAGGGGTACTTGTACCCCTAACCATTCACTGAAGGGTTAAAATAAATTTAAATAAAAAGTCTAGACTTTTAGAAAAAATCCTTTAAATTGAAATCAACCCTGGACAGTTCATATTTTTTACATTTGCTAAATAACTTTAGCAAATGTAAAAAATATGAACTGTCCAGGGTTGATGATTGGAAGTTACTCTCGAATGTATGAAAAATACATAAGGTACGATCTTTTATCCAACTAAGAAAACTACCTTCTTTCTTACCAGAAGGAAACAGTTTATGGCCTGTAATTGGAATTAAAGGGGAGTAGGATTTTCAATTTAGTTGTTTATGTAATAGATCCCATTGGTG
The DNA here is from genome assembly GCF_000935625.1 of Nanorana parkeri. Taxonomy (NCBI): domain Eukaryota; kingdom Metazoa; phylum Chordata; class Amphibia; order Anura; family Dicroglossidae; genus Nanorana; species Nanorana parkeri. The sequence continues at coordinate 85,230 of NW_017308861.1, read as the reverse complement.
TAGAACCAAGCTTGTATGTGGAGCGGTTTAAATTGCAGTTTCCCTGAACAAAGGCCGAACACACATTTGATTAACAAGATCTGTGCCACTTAATTCAACCCATTCCATCATGACCTTATTTTTGTTTTATCTGCTATTTATCAATTAAGCACTAGCTTATTAGTCTATTTGTTTTTAATAAATATATGTTTTATACAGAAAGCACTATGTATGTGTTGTTTCCAATGAACATTTCCCTGTCTACTTAATAGAGGCCTGACTGGAGGAAGGATAAATTGCATCCCACGCCGTACTTTCTAGGATGGAACTTCCTGGTCTTGCCAAATATGCCCTCCTGGTGATATGATAGACCATAAGGAAGGTTGACGTTCTAGCCTTAAGGAGCATAGAGATAACAGCGCCTGAAATGCCTCTGTCCCTCAGGACACCGACCATGTGACAAGAGGTCAGGACGATCAAGAAGTGACCAATTCCATCCATGAGCAAGGGCCTCCTGGGCCAGTTGGGAGCAATGGGGACCACTGGGATCCCCTTAGTCTCCATCCTGTAAAGGAGGCAAGGAAGAGGAGGGCGAGAACGGATCCCATGGAGTCACCAACACATCCACTGAGAAGGCTCGTGGATCCCTGGTCCTGGTGATAAAATCTGTCCAGCTTCTTGTTGAACCTGTAGGATAGAAGATCTATGTCTGAAGTACACCACCTGCAACAAAGGGCTTGATACACCTATGCATGGAGGGACCACCTTCTGGGATCTAGACATTGACGACTGAGGTAATTCACCTACCAATAATCCATACCTGGCATGTGTATGGCGAACAAAGGTGAAGTTTCCGCCCAAGCCAGAATATGGTTCACTTTTGGTGCCTCCTTAATGGTTGATGCAAGTCATGCCCATCTGACTGAATCCTGGTCGAATGACCTTGCAATTTGGGAGTCTGGCGCTGAAGAAACAAAGTAAAAGTTCCCAACAGACTGGCATCCAAGACTCCTGTACCAGATGTTGTATCCACAATGTTAGGGCAAGCCTTGTTTTGCTAGAAAGGTTGATAGGGAGGTCCAGGGATCAGACCCATTTGTCCCACACACCTAGGATCTTGAGCTGCAATGTTTGTTTTGTTCCATACCCAAACAGGGTACGCAATTCTGTCACAAGGCCTGCACCTCTAAGGCCTTCTTAGAAGGGCACTCCTTAGGTGTGCCCTCTTCACAGTGAAAGGGGCCAATTATACTTTTACAAGTGGGGGTACATCACTCAACCTTTACTGCCCCAAGTCAGTTCCTTTCTTGGGGGTCATAGTCCCCATTCTGGAGGCAGAAATATCCCAGGGTTTTTACTCCAACCTTTTCACAGTTCCCAAAGCCAAGGGTGGGTTCACCTTATCTTAGACCTGAAGATTCTTTACTGGTTCCTGTACGGTCAGAAATTCCAGATGGAGTCTACTGGCTCTGTCATTGCTTTCCTTCACCAGAGAGATTTCTTGGCCCTGGTGGACTGCAAGGATGCATAAATACACGAACCCTTTTTTCCCTGCCCACCATCGCTACCGGCGTTTTGCTGTGGTCACCTAGCATTTTCAGTTTGTTGCTCTTCTCTTTGGTCTTGTCAGAACTATTGGGACTAAAAAGAATTAAACTATAAGGCCTATACATATTATTATACACATTCTAACATGAGCATCCTGGAAGCCATCTTGTTCTGTCTATTCTATCAGTATAAAAGGTGAATTTGAGTTAATAATTTCTGGACAAAGACTCTAACATTAGCGATTCTCAGAGCCTTATCCCACACATTCCCAGGTGGTAAATTGTGGGGGTATCAGGCAACAACCACAAGATAAGGACTGGCCTTGGAGCTAGACTCTGTTAGAATGAGATTGATGGGATTGTTATGTCTCAAACTTAAAGAACAAAAGAGACTATTTTTTTCCCATTACTGGAAAAATAGCGCATTATAAAAGTTGCCTTAGATGCATTATTATTATTTTAAAGACATTATATTAGCAATAATTTCAATTGTATTATTAGTATTGCATGAAGCATCTACATATTTACTTGATTGAATCATTTTATATATTTTTCTTTTATATATATTCTTACAATATTCAACCTATATTAATTATATATTGTTTTGTTGTACTTATTGAAACATACAAGTATATATTATTAATATAGTGGGTTTTTGTTTTAAGTACAAACAATTAGGTTGGGTATAGTGTTATGTTGTTATCAGTGAGAGACTTTAAGCTAACCATTGTGTCCATAAATTGCTTCATTCTCAAGGAATAATATTGGAATTGGAATAATATTGGAATTTTAAGGAAAAGTCCAAAATTATTTCTTGTCCAATATTGCCCTCTTCTGGTAGTTGCAGGGATCGTTTTTTTTTGAAACCTTTCTGATGTCATAATTAGGTTAAAGATAAGGATTATGCCCACATTCTTGGGTGATAAAAGTTACGAGAAAGCTAAGAGTGGGGAAGAGACTGGAGAGAGGAAAGGATATACAGGAGGATGTACATAGACATTGGAGAGAGAGATCTGAAGCTGATTGATGGGCTGACCAGGGGAACTGAACCAAAGAGGACCTGAACATCTCTTGTTCCTACACTGACATAAAGCTGACTACTCTTAGACAAAAGATTTTGCAAGTGTTGCCCAGTGCTCAGGGAGTGTTGGAGTTGTGTGTGTGCAGGGAGCACACGGACACAGACAAACTTGGGTGCGTGCTGGACGCATATGGAACAGCCAGGGGTGGCTGGGAGAGGTCGCGAAGGTCGGTGACCCCAGGGACCTGTCAGACGCACTGCTGGGAGAGCAGAGCGAGTGCCCAAAAGGGGAGAGGTCAGGAAGGTCGGTGACCCTAGGACCTGTGGTACACACTGCTAAGAGAGCAGAGTGAGGGCTCACGAGGGGTGAGAAGCGTGGGTGTCTTGAAGCTGTGTAAAACTACGGAGCCATATAAAGGCCTGTCTTATGTTGCTGCTGCAAGCTATTTTGTGTTTGCCCTTTAATAAACTGCATTATACTTGACTTACCTGGACTACAGTGGAGTGTCCTTGTTACAAGTGGTGTCAGAAGTGGGATTTGCTGCTGTACCGGCCATGCTCTCACATTGGAGACGGCAACCCGCAAATGCAGCAGTGCCGTCCGTCCGTTTTTTTACTACGGGCGGACGGCAAGAGGTTAAACAATAGAAAACAGTTTATCAGGGTAAACATTCTGACAGTCTGTCCACAGCACCTTGGGGTTTTCACCAAGGTCCTGGCCTTGCTGTGATCCAAGGGAATCCCAATAGTTGGCTACTTGGACAACCTGCCCCTCAGTGAGAAGTTGGCCTCAGTCCTTTTATCCAACTTTCAAAGGATGATACAGACCCTAAAAAAACTTCAGATGGATCCTGAACCTCCAGAAATTTGCAATGGAGCCTTCCCTTCACTTGAAATACCTAGACCTGGCCTTGGAAAGGGTCTTCCTGCCACAGGAAAAGTTACTGTCTCTCTGGCTCCCACATTTGGACCCTACGATCCACTTTACCATAAATGTTTTTGGCCTATTGGTAGTCTTGGAGGTGGTTCCTTTTGCTCAGTTTCACTCCAGGCGTATCTTATAGTGGGACCACCCAATACCTAAGTAAGCCATCCTCAATAGTAAATCATTGGGTAAATCATTTAGGGGAAGAGAACAACTTCTCAGAGTGATCCAGCTTCTTGTTGAACCTGTATGACAGAAGATCTATGTCTGAAGTACACCACCTGCAACAAAGGGCTTGACACACCTCTGCATGGAGGTACGACCTTCTGGGATCTAGACATTGACGACTGAGGTAGTTCACCATACAACACATGCTGTAAAAGCAAGTGAACAGCAATAGTTTTAGCAGGTCTAGCCAATTTCAAGCACCCCAGACTCATGACTTTTAGAAGGGTCAATGCAGGTGTCTAACTGCAAACCACATCAAGGAAGACATAAATTGTGTCTGTCAGGAGACAGGTCCTCTTCCTGAGAAGACTCCTGATAACTGGAAACAATTTATTCTTCTCTTCCATAGGTAGTGTAAATGCAGGCAGAGGAAAGACAGAGGGGGTGGCTAGTTTTAAAAAGATCAGGCATCTTCCCCGTAATAGCCACATTAATGGAGGTAAATTCCTCTCTAGATAAAACACTGAGGAGGGAGCCCCAGCTCTAGCAGGAGGACCTTGATGCAGTGAAGGAGATAGGGAATGCAGAACACAGAAAGAGGTCCCCAGAGAGGGTAAAATCCTCCCCAAATCTGCAATCTGGCTGTGTGACCCCTGTGTCCCCTACCCTCCTTACACATACCAAACACCTCCTGCCCCAGTAACCATGCACCTATGATCCACCTAGTATGCGGAAGGAGGTTGCACAGGTGCTTTTCCCTAAGCTGCATAGGAAGACTAATGGTGCAAATGTTTGCCCTAATTTAAATACCGCCTTCTCCTAAAGGTGCCCATACACTGTACGATTCTCGTACGAGAATCGCGGGAAATCCCGCGATCGTACGAGAATCGTACAGTGTATGGAAGGCGTGCGACCGTTTCTACTGTACGGTCGCACGTCTTTTGTCGAACCAGCATGCTCGAAAACCCGCCAAGAATCGTACGATTGTCGGTGGGTTTCTAGCCTGCTCGCTAGCTGTGGAACGGGCCGGTGTGCGCACGCGCACACTGCCCGTTCTGCATTGCGATCATCGGAAGCAGATCGTACGAGCTTTCAATAAGCATACGACCATCGCAAGACAAAAGTCTTGCGATGGTTGTAAGGTGTATGGGCACCTTAAGACTCCTAAGTCATGTCAAAGCCACACATTTAATCCATTAAGGGACTGGGACTACCGCCTGGGCACCTGTGGGGCTGGCAGAGGCATACTTGAGGTTCCTGCGGTGCTTACCAAGGACATGCCATAAGAACTTCTCCCTCCAGGTGGACATACCCCCTTGGTGGGGTCTTAAGAGACAGGGCTCCATTTAAAGGGCACAACCCCGAACCTGTAAAGTACTCTGTGGTGGTTAGGCATATGCTGCACAAAGTGCCAAGGAGGACCAGTGACTGAGCATATTACAGGTCATTACAGGCACATTACAGACCCTAGCAGGGTCTAGGTATGGTCTGCAAGGCTCTGCCAAGGAGAATACATGAGATAGCTGCTGGCTTAGAGCAGCATTTAGGAAACTTTCTAGATCTTGCAGAACAATTTCAGTGAAAAATAGGGTAAAAGACAGTACTTTTCTCAAAACAGAGAGAAGATATCAATCACATAAGTACACTAGCAAAAACTGAGACAGGCTGGGAGTAGGAGGGGTGTCCTGTAGCTTTGATTGATGTGTCCGTGTCCAATCACCTGAGGGTAGCTGCAGAACTTAGTGGTCTAAGAATTATCTCCTTTGATGTGATTATTTGCACTAAAAACTTAAATTTCAGGACAAGCTTTCAGGGCCTACACTCTTCTTTTAAGGTCCAAGCACAAAGGTTTTAGAGAAATGTTAAGAAGTCTGCCACAATCGCTGAAAAACCCCCCACAGAGACTCATTTATTAAAGTAATAAAGTTGGTCAGAGAAGGAGGGGAGAGTCACAAAGAAAAATGGCTGTGCATCTTCTCTATTCAGTACCATATTAGAATAAAATAACCTGCATGTGCAGACAAACTTTAAACGTTCCTAATGTTTTAATAGACAAGGAGATCACACTCATAAAAATACCTGTAGATTGAACTCTATATTAAGGCAATAAGGAGCTAGTGTGTTCAATTTGTAGATCCACATTTTCTCCTTTTGTTGTACGATTATATCAAAGTCTCCCCTTCTTGCCGAGAGGTTTAAGACTCATAAGCCTTTTGGATGCCCATTGTGATAAAAGGTAAAGTGTTGTGCAATTAGGCTTTCCTTCTCATTGTTCTTTATATCCTGCCAATGTTCACCTATGCAGATCCTTAATTGGCGTTTTTGTTTTACCTATATAAATTTGTTTGCACATGATTTCTAATTGATAGATTACAATCAATTCACAAATTGATTAATTTCATAATTTCTTGAGCCATCTGAGTTAGAGAAAGATTTTGTCCTATCCACAAACGGGCAGATCTGGCATTTTCGACAAGGGAACATTCCTTTAATCATTCTAAAGTCAGATAGCCACATTTTCTGTGTGCTTGAGACATATTCAGACCGGACCTGATGATCTTTAAGATTCCGAGCTCTACGTGCCACAAGTTGGGGATGGAAGCCCACTATCTCAGCAAGAGTTGGACAGTAAATGTAAGACATGCCAGTGTTTCCCGAGAATGGCTCTTAAGTTCGCCCAGTTTGAGCCAAATTGTGTGTTTAATCATACTGGGGCATTCCGATCTGAAATTTGTAATAACTTCTCCACTTTTAGAATTTCTTCCCTTGTTCTCTTTTTTACCTTATCTCTACTTCATCCTAAAGTCCTATGTGGGTAGCCCCTTTTCTTAAATTTTCGATACAGGGCATGATTCCTCACTATAATCTGCACCAAATGTACAGTTGAATCTTATTCGCAGGAATTGTCCTGTTGGAATGCCCTGTACCAGAGATCTCGGATGATGACTAGTAGCATGCAAAAGTGTGTTTGCTGCAGTTTCCTTCATGAAGGTCCTTGTTATTATCCTCCCTTCCTGTAGAGATATATTTAGATCAAGGAAAGATATATTTGTTGCACTTGCTGCATAGGTCAATTTAAAATGTTTGCGTCTATAAATTCAATTTGTTTATGAATCCTTCCAAGTCACTCTTAGACCCATGCCAGACAACTGGAATGTGTAACAACCTAACTGCTACACAACTGGATCTCAACCGCGGAGGGGGGAGTCAATAACGGTTGTCAGTATACGATTCCAAGTCTACACTCTCCAATCTTTTAACGCAGGGTAGGAATCGGTTACATTATCAGTCGTTAGTGGTTAAGTACGGTGATTTTGGTTGTAGCGCAGTGACGCCAGTAACGTACAAGCAGTTCCTCCATGAGGGAAAAGGAGCAGCTCCGCAAGTAAGCACAGATGGGCGAGAGCCGCTATCTATGTGGCTCAGTATGTGGTGGTAACAACACAAGGACTAGTAGTCCGCAATACAGGCTAGGGCAGGGTGTGTATGGTCTCTGCTCTAGCACTACTGATGGAGGTAATGATTATGACAGAGCAATACTACAGTCCCCTACAAGTAGTAGGTGTCTGAGGGGTAACTCCCTGGAAGTCAGAAGTAGTAGCAGAAATGACACAGTGTTCATGTAAGTTCATTCAATGTGAATCATTGTAGCATACGGTTGCATATGATAACTCTCTGGGAGTCAGGGTACTTGCGGTTTATGGAGTGTAAGCGAGTTTTGAGTACAGGCTATGTCCGTGAGTAGAGTGGCTCCATGGTCCTCTGCCTGCATGACAGAAGTAGAGAAGGCGAAAAGGTGGTGATTCTGGCCGTAAGTGTCCTAATAGGGGAGATCACCCGTGACACAGGTGCAGTGAAGGCTGTGGGTCCACCGTGGCAACTGTGAGCGTCTGTTCAGCGTTCCCAACACAACAGAAGGACGTCGAACAGTCGTCATCCCGTCGCTTAAACAGGTGGCCGGTGTACGTGGAGGAGGAGCGTCACGTCGTTCAGTACGTGCGCGGCCCCGGAGTGCGGCGCTGGAGCGACGGGAGGCGAGTCTCTTACAGAATGTCATCAATGTACCTGAGTCACGCCCTTACGTGGCTTAGGTACATACAACTTCAGAAAACCTCCTGGATCTCCCAAAAACCCGAGTGAAGACATGCATAGGTTGGCAATGATGGTGCTCCCATCAAGGTCACTCTGATTTGTTTGTAATAGAAACCAGAAAACTGAAGAAAAAATGATTGTGTAATAATTCCAATATAAACTCATTTTGTGGTGAAGCTCCTGGATTCTAAATCAATACTAGCCAGGAGAGAACCCTCATGTTGAGGGAATCGACTGCACAAGTTTAAAAACCCGGCGGTAAAATCGCTGAAGGTGTCACTTTTTTTTAAAATTCTTTATTTTTGAGCAAACATTTTACAGTAAACATATAACACATATACATTCGATTAATGATATCGTACAGGTACAAACGTAGAAAGCATGTCTATTTCTCCTAGCCCTAGTCGCTTAATTAGTCAAGGATCAAGCGGGAGCAGCATAATAACATATGGAGCGTCCAGGCGTTTGGGGTAATTGCAATGCACATCAGACATGTCTTAGTGTGTAATAGGCAATACTTTTGATAGACGATAGTGTGTGAACCAAGGGGTCCACCTGTTTGCTTCCGTGGATTGAGGGGAGGGGAGGACATGAGACAACAGCAGGACAGAGGAGGGAAGAGGGGGGAGGTTTATAGACAAGAGGAAGGGAGGGCAGTACCAGCAAGCTAGTGTGTAAGAGAAGGTATAGATCACTGGGACATGGTCGGGCCTGCCTAGAGGGTCACTCACGGAGCGCTCCCCAGTAGGCCGATGAAAGGAGGAGTATCATACAGAGTGCGCTCGACCTTCAGGGGAATCAATGTACTCCAGCCAGTAAAACCACGTCCTAGAGTAACGCTGCCTGCCCTGAGAAGGCAGGATCATGTCTTCCATCACCCTAATCTCCTCCACCTTGCGTATCCACATAGGTATTGTAGGGGGGGAGGGATTCTTCCATAGACTAGGGATGCAGGATTTTGCTGCATCTAGCAAGTGGCGCACTACAGATCATGAATAGGCTTTCCTGGACATAGGAATGTTATGTAGCAGGAAAATTGTGGGGTCCAATGGTAAGTCAGATTCCATAAACTTCCTCACAATGTCACGAACCGTGGACCAGAAATGTGTTAAGGCCGGGCACGACCAGAAAACATGGAGTAGGGTACCCCCGTCCGCATTACATCTCAAACAGACGTTGGCAACTCCACCATAAATTCTATGTAAGAGCGCCGGGGTTTGATACCATCTCATGAGGATCTTATGGTTAGTCTCCTGATATTTAGTACAGATCGATGATCGCAGGGTGAAATGAATAATATTCTGACATTGGGTGTCTGACAAAGTGGTCCCTAGCTCCTGTTCCCAGCATGTCAGGAATGCCGGTTTCCCGATCCCTGACGGCGTTGAGAGAGTGGCGTAGATCTCTGATAGAGTATATCTTGTCGGGCCCCTGGAATCGCACAACCTCTCAAAAGATGTATGTGCGGGTCCAAAACACGCCGCCGCTGGTAAGGTAAGTAGGAAGTGTCTCAGCTGGTATGCTTTCCATTGATCCAAACCAAAAATTCCGGCGGGATCGGTAAGAGATGCCATGGAGGGCCACGTATTCCCATGAATAAAATGGGATGCCTGTTTGTGTAATAATTCCAATATAAACTCATTTTGTGGTGAAGCTCCTGGATTCTAAATCAATACTAGCCAGGAGAGAACCCTCATGTTGAGGGAATCGACTGCACAAGTTTAAAAACCCGGCGGTAAAATCGCTGAAGGTGTCACTTTTTTTTAAAATTCTTTATTTTTGAGCAAACATTTTACAGTAAACATATAACACATATACATTCGATTAATGATATCGTACAGGTACAAACGTAGAAAGCATGTCTATTTCTCCTAGCCCTAGTCGCTTAATTAGTCAAGGATCAAGCGGGAGCAGCATAATAACATATGGAGCGTCCAGGCGTTTGGGGTAATTGCAATGCACATCAGACATGTCTTAGTGTGTAATAGGCAATACTTTTGATAGACGATAGTGTGTGAACCAAGGGGTCCACCTGTTTGCTTCCGTGGATTGAGGGGAGGGGAGGACATGAGACAACAGCAGGACAGAGGAGGGAAGAGGGGGGAGGTTTATAGACAAGAGGAAGGGAGGGCAGTACCAGCAAGCTAGTGTGTAAGAGAAGGTATAGATCACTGGGACATGGTCGGGCCTGCCTAGAGGGTCACTCACGGAGCGCTCCCCAGTAGGCCGATGAAAGGAGGAGTATCATACAGAGTGCGCTCGACCTTCAGGGGAATCAATGTACTCCAGCCAGTAAAACCACGTCCTAGAGTAACGCTGCCTGCCCTGAGAAGGCAGGATCATGTCTTCCATCACCCTAATCTCCTCCACCTTGCGTATCCACATAGGTATTGTAGGGGGGGAGGGATTCTTCCATAGACTAGGGATGCAGGATTTTGCTGCATCTAGCAAGTGGCGCACTACAGATCATGAATAGGCTTTCCTGGACATAGGAATGTTATGTAGCAGGAAAATTGTGGGGTCCAATGGTAAGTCAGATTCCATAAACTTCCTCACAATGTCACGAACCGTGGACCAGAAATGTGTTAAGGCCGGGCACGACCAGAAAACATGGAGTAGGGTACCCCCGTCCGCATTACATCTCAAACAGACGTTGGCAACTCCACCATAAATTCTATGTAAGAGCGCCGGGGTTTGATACCATCTCATGAGGATCTTATGGTTAGTCTCCTGATATTTAGTACAGATCGATGATCGCAGGGTGAAATGAATAATATTCTGACATTGGGTGTCTGACAAAGTGGTCCCTAGCTCCTGTTCCCAGCATGTCAGGAATGCCGGTTTCCCGATCCCTGACGGCGTTGAGAGAGTGGCGTAGATCTCTGATAGAGTATATCTTGTCGGGCCCCTGGAATCGCACAACCTCTCAAAAGATGTATGTGCGGGTCCAAAACACGCCGCCGCTGGTAAGGTAAGTAGGAAGTGTCTCAGCTGGTATGCTTTCCATTGATCCAAACCAAAAATTCCGGCGGGATCGGTAAGAGATGCCATGGAGGGCCACGTATTCCCATGAATAAAATGGGATGCCTGAAAGAGGTTTTTGGCGATCAGGGATCAGAAAGGGCCAGACAAGGTTCCCGGTGGAAAAGCAGGGTTACCTATAATTGGGTAGAGCGGGGAAGCCTCACCAAACACCACCTGGTGAGCACTCTTGAGCACACAGTCAAAGTAGCACCAACCAGTGGGTAAGTCCTAAGCGAGGGGGGGGGAGTCGAGGGACACCATGCCGCCCTAGCCAGGAGGCAGGGCGACAAGGATTCCTCCAGAGGCACCCATTGTTTTGTAGGCGAATGTCTACACCAGTCAACCAAGCGAACCAGATGGCTAGCTATATAGTATTTCCGTAGGTCAGGAAGGGCTATGCCCCCTGAGGCTTTAGGTAAGGCCGGGATGGAGCAGCTCAAACGGGGATGGCGATTAGCCCAGATAAACTTCGTTAACAAAGAGTTGACCTGGCGAAAGTACCTGTCGGGAATCGCGATAGGTAGGGCTTGAAAGAGGTACAGAAATTTAGGCAAAATAGTCATTTTGATGGCGTTGCACCGTCCAAACCAGGAAAATAAGCCATTCTGCCAATTGGAAAGAAGTGTGCATACCTGCACCAAGAGGGGTGGGAAATTGTAGGTAAAAGTGTCTTTCACGTCCGGAGGTATGAACGTGCCCAGGTATTTAATAGCTCGGGTCGTCCACTGGAAATGAAAGTTATTCTGTATGGAGCGAGTCAGTGGAGTCGGGAGTGAGATCCCCATGGCAGTTGATTTGCCAAAATTGATCTTCAGATTGGATAGCTCGTCATACGTCGCAAATTTCTGCATGAGATTAGGTAGGGAGATTACCGGATTGGTGAGGGAGAACATCAGGTCATCCGCGTACGCAGATACTTTGTATTCCGCTGGTCCTATTTTAAGCCCAGTCACATCAATATTAGATCTGATATGCCCGAGGAATGGCTCCAGGGACAGGGCGAATAGGAGCGGTGAAAGGGGGCAGCCCTGTCTGGTTCCATTGGTGATCAGAAAGGGATCTGACAGGACGCCATTCACCTTAGCGCATGCTGTTGGGATGGAGTAAACTGCCGAGATCCAGGATAACATGTGTTCTCCCAAACCAATGTGTTTCAAGGTAGCGAACAGGAATGCCCAGGAGACCCGATCGAAGGCCTTTTCGGCATCGGTAGAGAGAAAGAGGCAAGGTGTTTTGGATGTCGCCGCATAATGGACCAGATGGCATCTCTTGATGGTGTTATCTCGAGCTTCCCTAGCTGGGATAAACCCAACTTGGTCATAGTGGATCAGATCAGGCATATAAGGGCTCAGTCTGGTGGCTAATATTTTGGTGAATAGCTTCAGGTCGGTGTTCAGAAGAGATATAGGATGGTAGCTGCTACAAGAGGAGGGATCTTTGCCATCTTTTGGAATCACTGAGATATGGGCAGACAGAGAGTCTCTAGTAAGCCGAGAAGTGGATGACAGGGCGTTGAAAGCCTTTGTAAAGCGGCCTACCAGTTCCGCGGTCAAAGGTTTGTAGTATTGAGTTGTGAAGCCGTCGGGGCCAGGTGATTTCCCGGTCTTTGTGGATTTAAGAGCCGCGGCAAACTCATCTGACGTTATGGGAGCCTCCAGGGCATCCCTAATCTGCACATCTAGAGAGGGCATAGCGCTTGAGGATAAGTAAGAAGCGATCTTAACCTGCAAAGCGCTCCGAGGTGTAGAATCAGGTGTGGGATGCTGGTTGTATAATTTGGAGTAGTAATCTCGGAAGGCATTAGCTATAGCTTTCGGGAGGGACACTTTTGCTTGGTGAGGTGTCACCACATGTGGTACGTAAGAGAGCTGTCGTTGTTCTCTCAGTGCTCTAGCCAGAAGTTTCCCGCACTTATCACCCGATTCATAATATTTCTGTCTAGAACGTATAAGTGCCGTTTTTACCTTATAAGAGGTCAGTGAGTTTATCTGGTGGCGTATGGAGGGAATGTTAGCTAGTAGGGTAGGCGAACCGGTCAATTTATGTCGAAGTTCCAGGCCATGTAGGGTGTGCAAGAGATCTAGTAGTTTGGCCTTCCTCTGACGCTTAACTCGTGAGCCATGTTTAATCAAAACCCCTTTAATAAAGACTGTGTGTGCTTCCCAGAGGAGGATCGGGTCACAATTCCCTACGTCGTTGAGGTCAAAGTAGGAGCGTAATTTTCTAGTGACATCGGTCAGGATGAGCGGGTCTTGTAGGAGGCTGTCATTAAGGCGCCACTGCCACGATTTACGTGAAGGGTGGTCTGAGCAATGTGAATGAAGACCGGGGCGTGATTTGACCACGTGATATTGCCAATGTCTGTGGCGGTTATCAACGCTAAATACTGGTGGGGAAGAAAGAATATATCCAACCTAGAGTACGTGTCATGTGGTGTAGAATAGAAGGTGTAGTCTTTTACAGTCGGATGTTGTTGACGCCAAGCGTCGATAAGTTGGGAGCGATGGAGAGATCGGAGAAAGCGTCTACTAGCCGTCGGGGAGAGGGAGGACGATCTCGAGGATGAGTCTAGGGATGGATCCAGCGAGAGGTTGAAGTCCCCCCCTAGAATCAAAATCCCCTCAGTATAGGTCAGTAGTTTGTCCAGGATACTTTCTAGGAAAGCCCCCTGGTTGGAGTTTAGGGCGTAAATCGCCGTGAATGTGACCGCTGTGAGACCTATCTTGCCCTTCAAGAGCAGGTATATGCTAGATCAGCAGAGCAGTGAACGTAACTAAGGGAGGTCCAAACCTCAGTGGCAAGAAATCCAAACCGTGGGGTCTGAAGATTGCCTGGCCTAAGGGGGGGGAACCAAAACAAAAACAAATAGGCTCGGCAATGGGTCTCGGAGCAATTAAACCAGAATCAGCTCCGGGTTCACAGCTTGTAGAAAATACCTGTAAATGGTTGGCACCTGTTCAGATTGAACATACAAAATATATACACATCATGCGTAGTGGGCAAAAAAGAAGGGGGGGTATTCAACGTTTCAGAGGGACCTGACCTGAGGATATTAGGCACTAAGCCCCCACAGGGACACAGGCGGGGGGAAGCGAGTAGCCTGAAGAGAGCCCCAAGAGAGGTCAATGCAAACAAGTGAAGGCAGCAAGCAACCCTAGAAATCTCTAAACTGCAGGCTTATCTAGAGGGAGTATCAGGAAGCAAGGAGAACCAGTTTCCATGAGCATAACACTTCTCCTGTCTGAAGTCTCCCCTCAGGAATTCCCCCAGGCCAACCCGCCCACTCCCAAGCAAGGATGGGAGGGGGCGGGAATCCCGCGCAACGTTCCACAGAGATCTAGTGCAAATAGGTAATGGTAAGGGCCACCAGGCAGGCCGTTCCACCACCGCCTCACAAATGGTAAATAAAAAGAGGTATACAACATTTCAGAGGCACATGACCTGACTATATTAGACATGAGTTTCCCATAGGGGGATCCGACCAAGGGGGCTCCCCAGGCCCACTCGCAAGCCCCAACATAAAGGGTGGGGGGGCAGCAAGTAGCCCGGAGAGAGCCCCAAGTAGGTTCAGGGCAAATAAGTGAAGGTAAAGAGCAACCGTGTAAACTCGAAACTGCAGGTTTATCTAGAGGGAATATCCGAAAGCAAGGGGAGCCAGTCTCGAGGGACATAACCTAGAAATGCTAAACAGTAAGTACACACAACTGCGGTATGCCCGCGACTAGCTGTTACACTCGGATCAAGATGAGAGAAACGCAGTTGCAGTGTTACCGTCTCAGACTTCTCGGGTGGGGAGACATGGAGGTCGCTCCAGGGACTATAGTCCGTCTATGGTTCATTGTGCGATGGGGTAGGGCGTTGGGGCCCACGCTCCCTGGGAGTCAGGTGGATCCGCCCCGAGGAGCGATCCGATGGATGGTACCGAGCGGGGTTTGGAGCACGTGGCGGACGTCCAGCAGCACGGGCACCATCGGGTCTGTGGGCAGGATCTAGTAGGGCTTGCATTCAGTTAGGCACGGTGATGGAATCCGTTTGCAGGAAGGAGAAGAGCACTGGGAGGTCCTCGGGGGAGTACAGATGAAAGGATGAGTCCATCTTCTGAACAATAAGGTGGAACGGGAAACCCCATTTGTAGGTCGCCCCACACTCACGTATCTTCTCTAGTAGGGGACGGAGGATGCGTCTCATCAGTAGCGTATGTCTGGAGACATCCGGATATAGGCGAATCTGTGCACCGTCAAAATCTAGGGTACCTTTCCTCCAGGATTGAGTCATGATTTCTTCTTTTTTTGGTGTAGTGATGGACTCTACATATGACATCTCTGGGGCGGGCGACGTCCATGGAGCGGGGTCCCAGACATCTGTGGACCCTGTCTAGTTCAATCGGAGTCCCATGGGGATTATCCAGATCCCACCAACTTTCCGATGTTTGGAGGATCCATCATCCCCAGGGCAGGGACTACTCGTTCTTCTCCCCAGCTAAGCAGACTTATTACCGCATCGATTACTTCATGGTTCACCATTCCATCCTCCCTCTGGTCTCTGGAGCGACTATAGGCAACATCACTCTGTCCGACCATGCCCCTATCCAGATACAGCTGGATGTGGGTTCGGCGGGGATCAGGCCGTGGCCCTCGCAGGGGTGATTGAGGATGACCTTTGCTTATACTTCTCTATGAACTCCGCCTCAGAGTGCTCCCCATACTCAATCTAGGAGGCACATAAGGCATATATTAGGGGTTCCTTGATTAAGCTGGGGTCCCGAGTCAAGCGCCAGCGCCTCCAACAGATTGACTCCCTCCTGGCGCAGATCCACCTGCTTGAGACCAGTCACAAACGAGACACAGATCGAACCTTGTTGGCCCAGCTGGCGGTTTGCAGAGATTCGTTGCGCTAAGGCAATGTTAGTCAAATGTAGGCACCATTTCTACGAGTTTAGTAACCAGTGCAGCAAATCAATGGTGCATGCCCTATGCCAACAAAGATCTAAGACCTTTGTTGCGGCCATGAAATCACCTTCGGGTACTCTTCTCCACCTCTCTTCGGAAATGGCGGATAACTTCCGGTCCTATTACTCATCCCTATATAATCTTCCTCAACCTGGGTCACCGAGGGCGAAGGAGAAACACCTATCCCAAATCAGGTCATACTTGACCTCTTCCGGCCACCCCCCGATGTGGTTGACCTATTGGAGAGACCGGTAACTGACTTAGAAATAACTGAGGTTTTGATTTCAAAGTCTTTTATTTGTTTTTACAATTATAATCATAGACAAACAAACGAACAAGCAAGCAAACAAACAAAACAGCCATTCATTTATTCCCCAATATCTTTAACAATTTTTCTTTTTCCCTCCTCCTTACTCCTTCTCAACCTTTACCCAAATAACCATCTCATAATTGTGAGTACTCATCATGTTAATTAACACAGTTATATCATAAATTAAGACAAACCATTTCTACCTCACTTATCCTGCCTATACTTTATCCCTGTGAGGACCAACCAAAATCAATCATGTTTATATTTCTCCCAGTGCTTTGTATGAGATATTTATAAATCCATAATATATAACGTTTATACTCGAGTATAAGTAAAAACCCCCGCAGCGGCCAGTCAGGAGCTGGGGAGCAGGGAGGAGTCAGCGGCGCGCTGGTCAGGTGAGAGGAGCTCCAGGCGGGGTTGTAATTTAGCAGTCAGGCACCTCTAAGTCAGCTAAATTAGGACCCCACATGGAGCTCCTCCCACTGGACCAGCGCGCCGCTGACTCGTCCCTGCTCTCTCCGGCACACGGACACAGTGAGTGAGGGCAGATTTGGGGGGGAGATTTATTAAGCAATTATGTATTGTCTGCACTGTATTAGCAGTATATACTCTATATAGAGTATATACTGCTAATACAGTGCAGACAATACATTTACAATTATACTAACATGAATGTATTAAATGATCTGTATGTAGCCCTGTACTATGGATCATTTAACCCATTCATGTTAGCAGAGGATCATTGTAAATGTATTGTTGCAGGCACTCTATATGTACATGTACTATATACTACATATAGAATGCACTGAACAATAGATTTACAATTATCCTCTGCTAATATGAATGGGTTAAATGATCCGTAGTACATGATATGTAGCCCTGTACCCCCTTTTCCACTTACAGAGCTAGGTTATTGTTTTTCTTTTAAATAAATATTCATGTAATTTTATTGGTATCTATCTTCATTTTGTACATTTACCAGTAGCTGCCTCATTTCCCACCCTCGGCTTATACTCGAGTCAATATTTTTTCCCAGTTTTTTGTGGTAAAATTAGGTACCTCGGCTTATATTCGGGACGGCTTATACTCGAGTATATACGGTACCATTTAAAAACCCTGTTACCATATATTTCTTAAAACAATATGCACTTAAATATATTTATCATAAATTTGTGAATACTTAAACTTAATACATTATTATTAAATGACATAAAAATTAATATCAATTTGATATTATGCACAATTCATTCCTAATATGTGCCATACAATTTCCAAATATACCTTACATCTATTACAATAATATAACCCTCTAAAAAGAACTAAAAAGGAATAGGAGAATACTGGCAAGATTCTGAGACAATTCAACCCTTCCCTTCATCACTAGCTCCATCTTACTTTATGTGACGGACTGAACCGTCACTGGTGCTGTTGGAGGAGCCTGGGGGCTAGCCTCCTTCCTACTGACTATGGACCCAGAACTATGGAGACCCCCCTCGAACCTCTTGGGGTTACAATGAACCATTCTACCAGGTTTATGTGTGGAGGGATGTACTGTACATGTTCCCTGGCATTACATTTGGATGACCCTGTGTGTATTATAGGTACAGGCTGTGACTCCAGCAGCACTGAAGGGGGATAATTCTGGACATTGAACTGTTACAGTATATTGGTCCCTTTGTTGTATTGTGTTGATGATGGGATTAGGATAGCTGATTTTAGGAGTAGCTGACTCCGGGTGTAGATGAGTAGATCACCCTATGATACACTCAGGAGATAATCCCATCACATGTGTCTCCTCCCTCCCTATTCATTAATTAAGGCATCGGGGAGGGGATGTCTGTTTGCATGCTGTTCATGTTTGATTGCGTTATGTGTTTAGACTTCTTGAACTGTATATATACTGAGCTGATCTTCAATAAAGCAGATCCCTGTTGGAACTTACATAAAGCCTGCCTGGTGTTTGTTCTGAGCTATCACAACTGGATTCGAACGGCACATAGCTGTAGTTCGAATCCCGGATTATCGGACGATGGAAGAATCAGACGTGCGGTCTGACATCTGATCCAATAGTAGCAGAGGAGTGCCGGGAGAGTGGAACCGAGCGAGCAGGGGCTCGTTACACTTTATATATCATTTCTCACACCATTATACATCATCCAGGGAGACCATATTGACTCAAATTTCCTTTCATTATCCTGGAGCCTGCTATTCATCTTCTCATGTATCATAATCCATGACATTTTTAAATGTTAAATTGTTTAAAAGAGACATTTGGTGACCTCCAAGCTTTCGCTATATTAATTTTAACTGCTAAAAAGAGAAAATAAATTAATCTATCCTGGACCTTAGTAATCCCTGGGATCAGATGATTCAACAATGCGTATTGAGCTTCCCTTGTAACGTGAACCCCCGTAATTCTATATACAAGCGCATATACCCTATTCCAGAAGGACCTCATTTTTGGGCATTGCCACCATATATGACACATAGTACCCGGATGTATACATCCCCTGAAGCAAGCAGAGGACACCTCCGGGTAAATCTTAGCCAGCCTGGAAGGGACCAAATACTACCTAGACATTACTTTATAATTTGCTTCTATCAAAGATACATTAATTAGTCCCAGGGAACCCCGCTTACAACAACGTTGCCATACCTCCCTAGTAATGTAAATTTCCAAATCTCGTTCCCATGCTATCATATAAGGCAGTTTCTCCTCCTTCTCCACTAACGGGGAGTAAATCAAAGAAATACCCCCATTTTGACCCTCATCCCTTAGGAACCATCTCTCATATACCATAGAGAACTGTCTATTGGGCTCCGACAATGGCAACAAAGCCAAAAAGTGATTCAATTGCCTAAATCGAAACAGTTCAGACAGCGGCATATGTAGAATCTCCTGTCAGTACCCCAAAGTCAAAGGTCTGCGTTCCCTAAACCCCTGTGGGAAGAAAGAACAGCCATCCACATAGACATACTTGTAGAACCTACACAAAACATATACAGCCCAACAAAAATCTTGGTCAGGTTCACCTCCTGCCCTCCCCATCTTCAAGGGTATTGACCCCATGTCAACACGCGATTTTACCTCCATCCCGGGAAATCCCAAGAACCCGGTCAAATCCGGGCACACAACCGCATAACACGGTCCAATCCCCGCTCCTCATTAAATATTATTTACTGTATACATTTTACAATTTCTTACTGAGAAAAAATGCAAACCAAAAAAATGCATTCAATAAAAGACAACACCCCTTCTAACTCCTTCCTCCTCAAGGAGATGAAACTCTTCCCTGTGATTTATGCCATAACGAAGATATTGGGCGATGTGCCCTATGTTCAGTCCAGTCCTTGTTGTCCAAATGCAATGCTTCCCAATCCTCAGGGAGTAGTCCTAGCTGTCTCATCAGTTGTTCACCTTCAGAGTATGTTGTAATGGAGTACCTTGCTCCTGAAAAAAAGTCAATCTAAAGGGGAACGCCCACCTATATTTTATTTCCTTAGAACAGAGGTGCCCATTAGGTAGATCGTGATCTACCAGTAGCTCTCAAAGCTGATGCTGGTAGATCACGAAGGGTGTGAATGGTGGCCCCTTTATTCCATTTTTGTATATTTATTCCGCTCATGATTACCTATTAGCCTGAGTCTGCTGAGCCAAGCTCCCTGACACCTTTCTGGTGGATTCTGGTGTTTGAAGTGCTATGTATTACATCAAAGAATATTAGTTTAAACAGCCTGTTGCAAAATAAAGCAAGGTGAGCCAGGGGAGAGAGAGCCAGGGAGGTTTTTTTTTCCGTTGGTAGATCTCATGTAGCTCGTCATTTGAAAAGTAGATCTTAACACAAAAATGTGGGCACCCCTGCCTTAGATATTAAGACCTGTAACAGAGGTTTCAGAGCACGCCTTTTTTGTATTGTTGCAGGCGAAATATCCGCAAAAATTTGAATAGAATGTCCTGAAACAGACAACTCTAAACGTTGCCTCGCACTTTGCATAATCTGTTCCTTTATATTATAAAAATGTGGTTTGACAATAACATCTCTAGCATGTCCATCAGGTCTCTTGGTCATAAGGGCACGATGGATTCTATCCAACTCCAACTTATGGTCCTCTGCTTCAGGTTATACATTTTTCATAAGGAGCTTCATATTCAATTCCAAATCAGTCACTGTTTCAGGGAGTCCCCTAATACGGAAGTTATAACGACGTGATCTATTCTCAAAGTCATCAACTTTAGAAAACACTTCATCCATTTGATACTGGAGATGCCGTATATCAGTCATATTTTGATTAGTGCGCAGTATAGTTTTATCCAGTGTAGGAAAGTCACTGGTCTTTAATCAGTATTGGCAATAAATGCAGCTTTATTGCATGCAACGTAAAAGTCTCCTTTAAACAAACAATTTCCAGCAGAACTCAAAAGTAACACAAATAAAAAGGCCTACTCCACCTTAGGAGGCTAACTAAACAGTAGTGTCCCTCACTACGTCCTACTGGAGCAGCTATTCCAGCTTCCAGTATAAATTAACAAAAACCACAGTCCAATACATACAGTTGTTCTGGCAGACCTTATTCCCCAGATATGCAGACACTCTCCAGTCTGTGTCCATCCAGTGCAGCCTGGATCTCGCTCTGAGCTCTCTCCCCCTCTCAGTCACTATCAGGTGCAGGCTAATTAATAGAGAGAGAGGAGGTTTACCTGTTGGGCCAGGCTTAACCCTTTCCTAGCCAGGGAAAGCTGCCCTTTTCAACCTCTCACTGACATACACAAAATCGTGTACCCTGTCACACCAGCTTTGCTTCCAAAGAATCTATACGCGTACCCAGCACTCTGATATCAGTTCTAATCTCAGTAGTGATCTGTTTGGCCATTTTATTCAGCCCTTGTTACAGCATTTCTGAGAACCGCAATAAAATACTATTCTCTTCCATCCCTCCCCCCGAATTCACATCTATATCAGCACTGAGAGGGCTTGAGGGGAGAGAGGCCTATTGTGACAGGAGCATATCTTCTAGTGTCCTTTCAATTAATGAGGATGTTGAGGCAGTGGAGTGCTCCCTTCTAGGTTGATTATTCACCACTGCCTTCTTCATAGAAGCCGACTCATCTCCTCCTCTCTGTGCTGCGTCATCCCCCCCTGAGGGCTCGGCACCGCCGCCATCTTTATTTTGCTGCCTGCTGTTTTCGTGCCCACCCGGGGCTGCGTGTCCTTCTTCTTGGACGTTCCCCCGGCCATCGCGACCTGCCAGCCCGCTAAGAGGGATCCCCACGGCTCTACTCAGTGAAGCCTCCGGTGTTGTCTGCTATGGGAGCGGAGATTCCATCCGCCTAGGAGTGGAGCTCACGGAGCGAACATCCGGCCCGCTGAACTCCGCGCATGCGCCCCTCTCCTCTTTTAGACAGTTGTTCCATAATGGAGGTTTTGAAGCAGACCACCCCAGGCAAGGCCCCAGGCCCGGACGGTTTCACCCTGCTTTACTACAAGCAATATGCCCCCATCTTCACCTCGCACTTTGCACAAGCCCTCAACTCAGTGAGGGAGTCTGGGATGCTTCAGAGGGACTCATTATCCGCGCATGTAGCCGTGATTCCGAAACCAGGGAAAGACCCCAAAAGTCTGCCCGGGGTATCGCCCTATCTCATTGTTAAATATTGATACTAAACTGTTCTCCAAGATCCTATCTCTGCACCTTCTTCCCTATATCACATGTTTAATTCACCCCGACCAGGCGGGTTTCATCCCCACCAGGGAGGCCAGAGACAACACCACCCGGGCCTTGAACCTCATACACTCGGCCCTGTCGAAGGCCACCACTGCCTTTTTATTATCCACGGATGTGGAAAAAGCCTTCGACAGGGTCGACTGGTCCTTCATGAGACTCACACCATGTGAGTCCAACATGTGGGCCTGGGTCAGCATATGCTTTCCTGGGTGATGTCCCTATACTCCGCACCGACGGACAGGGTCCAACTTAATGGGTCCTTATCGCAGGAGTCCTCGATCTCTAACGGTACCTGACAGGGATGTCCGCTTGCCCCTGCTCCGGTGGATTAGGGCAAACCCGGACATTGGGGGATTGGAGGTGGGAGGTCAGACTCATAAGGTGACCGCTTATGCGGATGATCTACTTTTCTTCTTGACATCACCAGACATGTCCCTCCCGAACTTGCTCCGCAAACTCTCCAGATATGGGGACTTATCGAATTTCCATGTTAATGGCCAGAAGTCGGAGGCCTTGAATCTTACAATGCCTAGCTCCCAGGTACAACGGCTCCAATGTAATTTTCCATTTGCGTGGTCTCAGACCTCCATAAAATATCTGGGCATCCAGCTCCCGCGAAGCTTGGCCCTCTATATTTCTCACCCTTGTTTCAGAAAATCAAAGAGGATCTCTCGGGGTGGTCACGTTTAGCATTTTCATGGACCGGCAGATGTAATATAATTAAACAAAATGTCTTCCCGAGACTGCTTTATCCCATCCAGGCCCTGCCCATCTTGGTCCCCAAAGGATTTCTCTCTTCGGTACAATCCCTGATCACGAGTTTCCTGTGGGGTTCGAAGCCAGCTAGGATACGTCACTCCATTCTCCGTTGACCCAAGAGTTTGGTGTCAGAACTATTGGGCCAAAAGGAATCAATTTCATCGGCCTAAACATGTAATTCTACAGACGTGTCTATGGGCATACTAGTAGCCATTTTGTCTATGTGCTATAAGGTGAAAATAAGTTAATTCTTCTCTTGTACAGAGACCTTCAAAGAGAAGATTAGGAATGTTAAGATAAACCTTTCTCCGATTGTAAATTGTGGGGGTCTCAGGAGTTTCTAAAGAGTTTTTTTTTCCTCATTTGTATAATCTCCAGGAAACTGATTTTAGTTTCTAGTCAATGGTCTAGTCTAATATATATATTGAATTAAACTGGTGGTAATTTTTCTCTACTTTGTGTGGGCTTATTGCCAGCCCTGTGCATGATGGGATAAATAATTGCCCATGCGCTGTGAAAGTTAGAGTTGGTGTACATCTGTGCTGAGAGAAGTCACATGTCAATTCTGAGCCTTTCGTTTTCTTATTCTGTGAGATACTGAAAAGACACCCATTTCATTTAAAAAGTTGTTTTATCTTGGTTACATTTATCTGTTGAATTAATATCCTGTGGTTACATTTTATGCAGTACTTGTGTTATCAAATTGATTGATATTATTTGATCCATATTCTTTGTTTGTCACCAATTATATTTAATTATTATTTTGCACTGATTTTTGATAAATAAATATCAAAGTCAGCGCAAATGAAAGAACTCGCGTAAATTTTTGATTTATGGAAATACATTGGGAATCTCCTTAACCATAGATTAATTGTTTCCATGAATAGAACTGTATATCAGAGCAGTATAAACATTCTGACATTGGCTCTACCCAATATACACTTTTATTACGTGGCTGCCCACTTGATGCGTATACTAGATTGGTGCCGACATGACAAGCTGAAACCGTGGGTGTCTCTAGAACAGTCTTTCTCTCAAATACCTCTCAAAACTCTCCCGTGGTGCCACAGGATTCCTCAAGCACTTCGCTCCCACCCAACACTGGGATCGACATGGGAAGATTGCCAGGTCAGTCTTTGACTCCAGACTCCTCTCCCCCTACCTCTCCCCGCTACTTCAGGTGATTGACTCACCAGAATTCTCCCCAGGGATGCAGGACCCGGGATTCACACAACTGCACAACAAAGAACGTTATAGAGCCCTGCACTTTCTCCAGGGGCCCAGCTGGCCTTTGTTTGCCGAGATGGACAAAAGATCCTATCTTGGCTCCATTGGGAACTTAAGCCTTTAAATGTTTGTTTTTTTGTATTGGTACATTTTGGATTATAAAGGTTGATACTAGTTGGACACTAAAGGCGAAGATGGCATGCAAAAGAAGAACAATTAGACTTGTCTTATATGACTTGCAGTCATTTGATTACTCTTTTTTCTAGGGGGGTGGGGTTAAATGAAGAGGGGAAGATGGGAAATGGAGCGTTCTACTCTCCCTATTCCCATTTTGGTTTCCTGTCCAACAAGAGATTAAGGATTAAAAGTAAGGGTTTTAGTGGTGGCAACCCCATCCCCCTTTTCTTTTTCTCTCTCTTGCCCCCTTCACTAATGGGATAAAACGTTAAAGATGTTTTACGAAGGAGAGATAAGATATTTAAGGGTGTAATAACTAGATGTTGATTATGTTTGGTTACACAGTTATAAAAAAGTATTGATGGGTGATGAAATATACGGTATTATGTTTTTTTATGAGATACAACGTAAAAGATGTTTCACGAAGGAGAGAGAAATTATTTAAAGGTGACATAAGGAATTATATCAAAATTGGGATCAGAGATTGTTCCTGTAAATCAATAGACTGATTCTACAGATGAAAAAAAAGGGGTAAAATATATGGGTGAATAATAGGTATTGATTATGTATGATGACACAGTTATAAGAATATTATCGATGTGTGTGGAAGTATATTTTTACACTTGTCCTAGTGGTATAAAATGTTTTTTTTTTTGTATTGGTACATTTTGGATTATAAAGGTTGATTCGGAATAATATATTATGAGGATGTAGGTTGAAAATGTCACCAAAATATTCACTGGCTGAGGGATTTGGTCTTGCTAGGATGGTATAAATCAACTGAAGGTATAGCATGTTAAAAAAAATAGGAATAATTGAAGGGTTTTTTTTTTAGGTAGAAATCGAAAAAATCATTTTAGTAGACTGGGAGGAGAGGATATTAAATTAAGATTTTTTTTTCTCTATACAAAATTGGTAGATTCATGTGGGGGTGGGGGGGTACTGTGACCCCTAGATGGCCAACAATTTAAGACACGTTGGAAAAATACACTGGGAGGAGTGGGTTAGTGTATTACTGTTCGATGGAGTAGGAAAGAAAGATGAAATGAAAGAATGTAGTGGGGGTTTTTTTTTTTCGCCACTGGTTCCCTTCTCTCTTTCTCTCGGGTCCAGAGAGCAAGATTTTTACCATATAAGTAATGAGACTCATAACTTTAAATGTAAAGGGATTTAATTCCTTACAGAAAAGGAATAAGGCTTTTCTTTTCTTTTTTATACCAAGGAGTTTTATTAGGTTTGTACATTTTAAAACACATACAACAGAAGAAGACAGAGAAAAAGAAAATTAAAAAAAAATAACAGTATACATGTGGCCAAAATAGCTGTAGGAAAGGTACATAAAGCAACATACTCATCAGCAATTCCAATTCTTACAAGAATACATAAGCGTAAGATATCGTTAATACACGTAGTGGAGCGACAAAGTAAGGTATTTGTGGATACAGAGATGTAAGTAACCCTACACGACTGTGGCCATTGAGAAAGAGCGTGGAATGGTGGAGAGGGATGGGGCCAACTGCCAATAGGAGGATCAATACGAGGAAAGGTGGTCAGTGGAGGAGGCAGCATCAAAAGTCCAAATACATAGCAAAGTACAAAATATCTATATGTTATAACAAAGGGAACTGCCATAATACAATTATGTGATTCTGATCAAGCATCTGGGGTCTGACAACCAACACGCCCATTGGGAAAGAAGAGGTGAGTTGTAAGGTTGTCTTTTGCAAAGAGAAACTCGAAGTGGGCGTGTGTATTTAAGATTTGGCTTTTGGGATTTTCAATCTATTAGGGCCGACATTGCCGACAGGAAACACATTTTTCTAAAAAATCTTATCCCAGATATTTTTCTACAAAGTATCCCCAAGTTTTTTTGGCTAATGCTACAACAAAACAACGGGGGATTTTAATAGGCTTAATAGGTTTTGGGAGGTCATTTACATGTCAGTTTGAACTGTCCGACCCAGAAAGGCGATATTTGATTATTTGTGGGCTTATGGGGATGTATTAATAAGTATAGTGGCGTATTATGCTCTGAATGCATCACCGATTTTTAATACAGAGCCGTTTGTATTGGCAGTTTTTACTGGAACTTGCCCTTGATTCAGAGGGGCTCTTCCCAGGTCCCGCTGCTAGTCCCCCCTACATCTTTGCTCTGCCTGAGTTGTCCATCCAGGTTGAATGAGGATGCTAATGTATTCAGCCCCCTGGCGTGGCCAGGTTCCGCCCCAACCCAGACGTGTGTGCTTAAATCTCTGATACCATTCAGTGTAACAGCAGACTGTCATGGCGGCACTTTTAAATGGAGATGGCGTCTTCATAGCCTTCTCATTAAATCCTAACATGCTTTTATGGAAATGGCTAATCCTTCTGACCCGAGTGTGTTCTATATGGTCATTGGCTGTTGGGGGAGGTGAGTCCAATTTCCCTCTGGCTTCTGAGTTCAGCTTGAACAGCGGCAGAAGCGGAGGTCCCACTCACCCTCCCGCCAGGCTTCCTCGTCCAGGAGACGTGATATCAGGACTTTTTTCCCCCGAAAACGGGCACCGCGAGGTCTGCACAGAGTGCAGCCAAGATGGCGGCGGTCCGGGAACAGCACAGGCCGACATCTCCTGCATCTCCTTTGGAATCCCTCCTCTCCGCGCGTGCTAGCGAGGACATAGAGACCCCTGATCCTAGTGATGGTGAGGGAGATGACAGGGATATCCCCTCAGCATTTCGTAAGTACTTTGCTCTTTTACCTACTAAGGGGGACATTGAGACTATGTTCCATAACCTGGAATCCACACATAAGCAGGAGATGGCTCAAATTAAGGAGGGCTTCCACTCCATGCATCAGCGTTTGGATGTGGTTGAAAACGCATTGCCCCCTCTCACTGTGGCCCCAGGAGAGCTGCAACATATTGTGCAGCAACAGCATGTGACTATTCAATCCTTATGGACTCAGGTGGAGGACCAGGAAGACAGGAATAGGCGAAACAATATTTGCATACGCGGTCTCCCTGAGGCTACTGGAGCATCGGATTTGAAAGCTACGGTACTGGGAATCTTTAACACCCTCCTGCACAAACCAGTCTCCGACCACATTGAATTGGATAGGGTGCACAGAACACCGGGCTTCCGCAGACCAAACGCGACGCAGCCGCGTGACGTGCTGTGTAGAGTGCACTATTTCTCTGTAAAGGAGGATATCATGGCTAAAGCACGTGCAGCCGGCACAGTGGATTTTGATGGGGCACAGCTTTCACTGTTTCCTGACCTCTCCAAACGCACGCTGGATAAACGCAGGGCTCTGCGTCCCCTCACTAAGGCGTTACAAGATGCGGGTCACACCTACCGTTGGGGATTTCCTTTTTGTCTCTCTGCTAGGAGGAATGGGAAGACGCATTTGCTCCGTGCCCCTGTTGATCTGGAACCCTTCCTCGCCACCAGTGATCTTGGATGCCTGGCCGGATGCCCCATTGCCCCCTTTCACCTTGTCTTGCCGAAACCCTGCAGAGACCGCAGGTCCTCATCTAAACCCACCCCCCGCTAATGTTCTAGATGTACTGCTGGGGTCCGCTGCCCCTGACCTAGGCCTAGGTCACACTCCCTGAGCCCTCCGACGCCCTTTTGCCTGATGGACTGTGGACTTACCTGATATCCCCGGATGCATACCTGATGTACACGGATGCGAGGGTGCCTGCCAGGGGTTGCATCGGCTGCCCACCTGCCCTGTCATGGGGGGGGGGCCCTGGGTTTATCTGGTGGCGTGGAAACCCACTGTTTACCGATCTCTGTTTTAACACGGTGCCTTACATGTTTTTGTTATGGTTTTCTACTGCTGCCCATTATATTATGTCCTGGCTCTTTCCACTTTCGCACTTGTTGCCTTCCCTTAGGAAGGTCCCAGTTGTTATGGGCCTGAGTGGGAGCCCAAGGGCACTGGGGCTCTCATTATGCCCAGTACTCCCCTTGTGTCTCCTACTCGGCTGGGGGTGGGGGGCGGACCCTGGGTTTGGTTTACTTATGCTGCTTAATTTCATGCAGGGTGGTGCTGATTGCTGCTGCTTGCTGTTTGCTGTTTAATGTATAATGTTTTGAATTATATTATCCCTGTGCTACTTGACTCCATACGTAAGGCCATTGCGGAGTTCCGGTCGCATCATGCATCCGACACTACTGCCCTTCCCGTGCAGTGGGAAGCGCTGAAATGCGTCCTTCAGGGCTTGCTGATTCAATATGGCGCCAGGAAGAAACGCGAACGTGGTAGATCCATTCGAACGCATAGATCCCGCACTTATGTGTCTAAAATTGTTTGCCCACGCCAGGGATTGGTTCAATCTTCTGAGCGTATCGCTGGTGCCTTCCAGCGCTACTACTCTACTTTATACAATGTTGAGGCGTCTGGCACGTCTATGGTATTTACAAACTTCCTCAAAATAAACATATTCTTTAAAAAAAACAACAGTATTTAAAAAAAAAAATTTTCATTGATTCATGTCCCCTAGGGCAGTACCCGAACCCCCATACCCTTTTTATGGCCAATAAATTGCATATACAGCTTCAAAATGGGGACATTTGATTTTTAAAGTTCTACCCCCATAGACTTGCATTGAGTTCGAATTCGAACTTTTCCCATGTTCGAATTTGATCCGAACAGCGCGGTGTTCGGCCCATCATTATAGCAGACCTTATTAACACTGCTTAAAGGGTTAATTATGGACTACAGATAGCACTTGTTAAGTTCTACCCATAGAACATAATGTGCTAGTTTAAGGCTATATTAATGTAGACCCTAAAGAAGAGATTGGTTGTGGTCTTGCCTCTCATAAATATAAAAAAAGTAGTCTAAGCTTCAGCTCAGAACTCATTGCTTACCCTACTGGTTCATAATGCAGGGAGAATGCTGCTCAAACAATATGGTTAATGTAGGCTCTTCTGTAGACAGTGTCAATAAGGATATTGCTTTTTAGTAGAAAACAATATAATGTTTGTAATGTAGTGGATAGGATTGCCATATACAGTAAATATTTTTTTTAAATTACCTTGAAACTTTTATGCATTCTAAGAGTTGCTGAACAAAATATGAATCTTGTAAGGAGTAAACGCAGAAATTCATCCCCAAAAAACTGTAGGAAAGCTTGATCTGTAAGAAAGAATACAACTTGAAACATAAAAGAGTGATTTATCAATGTAGGCTTTTCTTTAGTCATGGCATTTAAGCAACCCTGTCACTACAGGTTTGAAAGTAAAATAAAAGCAGCTGCTATATACCTTACTTTTTGACAGCCAATGTTAAAATTCCACCATGTCTCTGGTCCCCAGCCCCTGCAAGCATCCAGCACTTCCGAGTGTGTGAATACCTGCTCCCCCTATTGTTCCTCTTTCCATCCATACAGAATGAACCACAGCTTGCAGCAGCAGAAGGTATTTTACAAATCCGGAAGTGTTGAATACATGCAGTGGTTGGGGATCTGCAACACATGAGCTGCCAGAAAGGTAAGCATATATCATTTTGCTTTTATTTTACTTTGAACCCTGTAGTGACGAGTCACTTTAAAGTGACTGTGTATCAAAAATAAGGAAAAATGATATTTGGTTGGCAGGGGGTCTCAAGAGGGGTGCAGAGGGTCTCAAGAGAGGTGCAGAGGGTCTCAGGAGGGGTGTGGAAGGTCTCAGGAGGGGTGTGAAGGGTCTCAGGAGGGGTGTGGAGGTTTTCAGGAGGGGGATATGTGTAGGCCGCTAGAAGTGCTGTAAACAGGCGCCGCGTGGTTCCATAGAAGGCTCACGCGAAGTCCCCAGCAAACGTGGGACCTAAGACAGCCCCTTCAGTTTGAAAAATTAAAGTGCTTGTATCAGTTTATGGCATTGGGTCATTTCCATGAGTAGGTATACTTGTGAAAATGCCCAGTTATTGGCACTGATACTGATACCGGTATCGGTGCATCCCTGAAAGTTACTATTCCTTACATTGCTGAGCAATGTAAGGAATAGTAACTTGTATTGTCATAAAAAAATGATTGCTCAGCCTCAGTGCCATTTACAAACAGTGACCAGCTCAGTCTCAGTGCCATATACAAACAATGACAAGCTCAGCCTCGGTGCCATATACATACAATGACCAGCTCAGCCTAAGTGCCAAATTCAAACAATCACGAGCATGCATGGCCGATTCAAGTCACTACCTTAAGGGAACATTTCTCACAATTAGATACTGTGGCAGGCTTCCATTTCTGCCAGGTGGGAGCTTGAGGTCAGAGTCACTCAACAAATGGGGCCCCCGGGCAATACAAGATTATGGGGGGCCCTTTTTCTACACTGTTCACCTCTGCACCCCGGCATCCCTCTTCCTACACTGTTCACCTCTGCACCCCTGAATCTCTCTTGCTACACTGTTCACCTTTGCACCCCTGCATCCCTCTTCCTACACTGCTTACCTCTGCATCCCTCTTCCTACACTGTTCACCTCTGCACCCCCTGCATTCCTCTTCCTACACCGCTCCCCTTTGCACCACCAGCATCACTCTTCCTACACTGCCCACCCCTGCACCCCCTGTATCCCTCTTCCTACACTGCCCATCTCTGCCGCCCCTGCAACCCTTTTTCTAATGCTTCTCACATCTGCACCCCCCTTCCTACACTGCTTGGCAGGGGTGCAGAGGTAAACACTGTAAGAAGAAGGATGCAAAGGGTACAGAAATTAATAGTGTTTTAAGAGGGTTTAATGTCTGCCACCTCCTTCTATCATTGTTAACTTCCACACCCTCTACATCCCTCATATTACACTACTGACCCCCTCTCCTACTCTCTGTTGCCAGCTGCTCACCCCCTGCAGCTTAACTCCAGCTCCTGATACCATGGGCTGTGGGTGGTGTAGGGGGTGGAGCCAAAATGTGGTGAGAGTCACCGGTCCTTCTAGCAGCTGATCAGCAGACAGGACCTTAACAGATCTGCCCAGCATATGGTCCCGCCCACTCACCATGGGAACAAGCTGATCGACAGGCTCCTGTCTTCCTTTAATGCAGAGGAGCCCAGGTCCCTGTAGCGAAGGAATGTATAAGTCTGCCAATCAACTGGTTACCATGGCAAGTGGGTGGGACCATCCTACTTCACTACAGGGAGCCTGTACTGAGTTTGGGGCCCCTCTGCTGACTTGATGGGGCCCGGTCCGGTACAGGAGGCTGCCTGTACCCCGTCAGCGGTGCTGGCCATGGGCACCCTCATGGCTGCAGGCCCTCGGGCAGTTCCTGAGTGCCCGAATGGCTAGTCCGCCTCTGGTCAGAGCCAAAGAGATCACTCCAAGAATAAAGTATGTATAATCTGCGCTTGTGGATATATAGGGTGAGCTATCTAGATAAATATATAAATGTATAAAATCTAAAATATTAAAAAATGTTACAAAATATTAAAATATTCTTTTTGCACTTTTGAGATCTAAATATCACTGTGACTGTTATATGTGAGGCACCATTGCTCAATATTAGCGAGTAATTAACGTATTTATATTTATTAGTCCAATTTATGCACCTTTGCACAATTTGAGATTATTTATTTATATGTCAACTGTGTTACACGGAGTTGATTCACTATTTGGTGACCCTGAGCGCTGCACATTCAATTACATACCAAAGAGATCACTCCGCTACTGTACTGTGGCTGGGCGGACCAGACTGACAGGAGGCAGAGGCAGCTCTGGCAGGCACAGTTCCTTTGCAGCCGCAAATGAACATTCCCCTCTAAGTTGTGGGCCCTAGATGTGACAGTGGGCCCTTGGCAATTGCCCACTTTGCCCATTGGATAAAGCCGGCTTGCTGGTTGGTGGTAAAAATGTTAATGATAATAACAATGACAACAATTTTAACAATGACAAAACTATATGGTCTCAAAACTAGCCTGGCTAAAAACTGCCTCTGAAATTGTATGAGAGCTTTATACCCAATTATCTTGTGGATCTGCTGATGATGTAATGTAAGCAATTATAATGATATACTGTATAGTGATACAAGCAATGCCCATAAAAACAGGATATGCTCAAAAGTTTGCATATCCTGGCAGAAATTGTGACATTTTGGCATTG
This sequence comes from Nanorana parkeri, assembly GCF_000935625.1. NCBI lineage: Eukaryota > Metazoa > Chordata > Amphibia > Anura > Dicroglossidae > Nanorana > Nanorana parkeri. The sequence goes on along the minus strand of NW_017308861.1, from coordinate 53,269 downwards.
ATATTGAAAATATGACTAAACATACCAAAAACGGTCTTTTATTTAAGGATAGTGGTCATATGAAGCCATTTATTATCACATAGTAGTTTGGCTCCTTTTTAAATCATAATGATAACACCCAAATGGCCCTGATCAAAAGTGTATACACCCTGGAATGTTTGGCCTTGTTACAGACACAAAAGGTGACGCACAAAGGTTAAAATGGAAATTAAAAGTTTAATTTTTAAATTGCAATTAGTGTCTGTGTTTAAATAGTCAATGAGTTTGTTAGCTCTCACATGGATGCACTGAGCAGGCTAGATACTGAACCACGGGGAGCAGAAAAGAACTCTCAAAAGACCTGAGTAAAAAGGTAATGGAACTTTATAAAGATGAAAAAGGATGTAAAAAGATATCCAAAGCCTTGAAAATGCCAGTCAGTACTGTTCAATCACTTATTAAGAAGTAGAATATTCTGGGATCTCTTGACACCAAGCCACAACTGCCAGAAGAATTGTTGGGATACAAAGAAAAACCCTCAAGAGAAATACAGGCTGCTCTGGAAAAAGATGGTGGGGTTGTTTCAAAGAACACAATACGACGATACCTGAACCTAAATGAGGTGCATGGTCAAGTTGCCAGAAAGCAGCCTTTACTGTGCCAATGCCAAAAAAAAAGCCTGGTTACAATATGCCCGACAACACCTTGACATGCCTCACAGCTTCTGTCACACTGTAATTTGGCGTGACGAGATCAAAATAGAGCTTTATGGTTAAGTATCGGTAATTGGTATCGGCAAGTACATGCGGGGATGTACTTGTACTTGGTCCTAAAAAAGTGGAATCGGGACATCCCTAGTCACAACCATAAGCGCCATGTTTCAAGAGGGGTCGACAAGAATACCATCCCCATTGTGAATCATGGTGGTGGCTCACTGATGTTGGGGATGCGTGAGCTCTAAAGACACGTGGGAATCTTGTGAAAATTAAAGGCAAAATGAATGCAGCATGGTATCAGAAAATACTGGCAGACAATTTGCATTCTTCTGCATGAAAGCTGCGCATGGGAAGCTCTTGGACTTTGCAGCACAACAATGACCCTAAGCACAAGGCCAAGTTGATGGGAGACCACCTCCAGTGGTTACAGCAGAAAAAGGTAAAGGTTCTGGAGTAGCCAGCATAGTCTCCTGACCCTAATATAATCGAGCCACTCTGGGAGATCTCAAACATGCAGTTCATGCAAGACGAACAAATAGTTTGCATGACCTAGAGGCATTTTGCCAAGACGAATGGGCAGCTATACCCCCTGCAAGAATTTGGGGGCCTCATAGACAACTATTACAAAAGACTGCACCCTGTCATTGATGCTAAAGTGGGCGATACACAGTATTAAGAACTAAGGGTATACAGACTTTTGAATAGAAGTAAACATTTTTTTTTTATTTGTTGCCATGTTTTGTTTTATGACTGTGCCATTCTGTTATGACCTACAGTTGAATATGAATCCCATAAGAAATAAAAGAAATGTGTTTTGCCTGCTCAATCATGTTTTCTTTAAAAATGGTACCTATAGAGGGGCTTGTCGTGAACGTGGCGGCGTGAGGCAGCAAACCGTAGGAGCTCTATGCAGCTAAGCAGCTGCCTAGTTGACTTTTTCAGTGTACTTTAACCACATGCCGAAGGAGAGACCTTCCTCCACTGCAGACAGGACTATCGACAGGCCCACATTTTGGACTTGTTCTCCCGCTCGGGCCCTGACAGACAACCGTAGCCTAACCCCAATATGTCACCGCCTTCAGGAGACTCACTTTAAACATTAGCAGATCCCTTGGTTGCATAATCATGATTTCCCTGTGGTTTATCATTCAGCCTCTCCTATATCCAAATCTAAAGGTGTTAGCATACTGGTGGCTAAGTCCCTAACCTGGGATTTGATTGACATTACACCGAACTCGGAAGGGAGGTTTTTGTTTGTAAAAGGGCGGTGGGGGAGAACGTGCTCACTTTGGCTAATGTATATCTACCCAACTATGATCATTTGACTTTTCTCCGTGGGATGATCCCTTCTCTTCTTGAATTCCTGGAGAGTCTTATGCTGAGGGCTGAACTTCATCTGCTGCACCTGGTGGATTCTTGGCGGTTCTTGCAGCCGGGGGACAAGGACTAAGTATTTTGCCTCAGTCCATCAGACTTATTCCCGCATTGACCTTTTCTTAGTGCAACACAAGGATCTACCTCGATTGATATCTCAACGAGTCTCTTCTCCAAGATCCCGTGGTTCAGGCTGACGTTGACAGGGCCATACCATCTTACTTTGAGTTAAATGCTTCTACTATCTGCAATCCCTTAACAGTGTGGGAGGCTCACAAATGTGTGGTTAGGGGGATCCTTTATTATTCAACACGGAACCCGACGTAAGAGGGAGAGGCTCGGCGAAGATAGCCCAATTGCTTTCTCAGATCCAGCAGCTGGAGAAGCATACTTTGGTAGCAGCGTCTCAAGCTGCACTCTGGCAAGCTCGAGAATCACTGAATTCCCTGCTATACCAACAATATAAGCAATGCCTGGTGACTTGTTAACGCACGTTTTACAAATTATCTAACAAACCCGGCAGACTTTTGGAAAGAGCCCTTTGGGAAACGCAGTGGAAATCTTTCCTTTCCCACATTTCTTCTCACGTGGGCGCTCGATTGTCACTGTCTAAAGATATTGCTACAGAGTTTGCTTTTATAGTAATTTATATAACTTATTACCGGACTCCTCTCCATATGAGACTGCAAATCGGGAGCGATGCATTGAGACTTATCTTAAGCTGTCAGGCAGGCCCTCTTTAGATACCCAAGTGAGGGATCTATTGGAGTCCCCCCTCACGACAGAAGAATTGCAATTTTCTATTAAACAATCCAAATCCGGGAAAGCACCTGAGCCAGATGGGTTTACTCTTTTGTACTATCAAACATTTGAGCACCTAATCTATCCTCTTGCTTCATGACAGCTTATAACACCATCCCAGAGGATGCCGTTCTGCTATCCCACTCCTTCTGTGTCCATATTACCATGTTTCAAAAGCCAGACAAAGACCCCTCCCACTGCGGCAGTTACCGACCTATCGCACTTTAAAACATGGACCTAAAACTTTTTGATATGTTGGCTAATAGGATCATACTGCATGTTGTTGATCCTTTTTACCTTGATCAGGTCGGATTTGTGCCATCCTGTGAGGCACGGAATAATACTGCCAGGGTCCTGAACATCATTCATATAGAGCAGCAGCATGAACTCCCTGTGACGACATGGTGATCAGTTTATAAGTTAAATGTGTATTGGTGTTGGGTTATGTTTGAGTGCGTTATGCTGTGTGACCTGGTTAGGGAAAGACTATCAGCACCATCCCTCGTTATCTCCCATTGTTCTCTGAGGGAGCTCAGAACAATGACATTCTGGCCAGGCTCCTACTATGGCTGTCTGGAGTTCGTTAGCAGGTGGACACCTGTGGTGTTGAGCAGACCGATGGTCTGGGAGGGGAGGGGGGATGTGATGGGATTATATTCTGATTTCATCACTTGCTGTATATAAGTTTGTGCAGTTGCTCAATAAATCAGAGTTTGTTTACCCTACACTCAAGCCTTGGCTAGTGACTGGGGAAACTGGGAGCTAAGGATCTTCAGGTTCCAATATCTCCTCAGCAAGGAAGAAGACAGCGGCGGACATACTCATCCTGAGTACGGGGGTCCGTCATACTCCCTTTAATGCTTTTATCCATCGATGCGTAAAAAGCATTTGATTGGGTGGACTGGCAGATTTTACGATCCACCCTCCATGCTGGTCTTGGGGCTCGGATATTTGCTTGGATTTTGGCCTTGTATTCATCTCCCTCGGCAGCTGTTAAAGTTAATGAGACCTGTTTGGACTATTTCACCATTTCTAATGGCACCCGTCAGAGATGTCCTTTGTCTCTGCTTATCTTCATCCTAATGTTGGAGCCATTTCTATGCATGATTAGGGCTGATGATGATGATGAATGTGGCAAAATCCTGCATTCCATTGTTGTGGAGACAATCTAGACCCCCTTCTTTGGGGATTTGGTTCTTGGTGCTGGAGGAAATCTACCGTATGGAGGATTTGACTGCCTCCTTACACAATACTGAGGAGAGGACTCAATCCACCAGGATGCCATGGTTTTATTTCAAACAGACTCCGGCCTATTTGCAGGTTTTGGAGTCTGACTTTCGCCAGTTTGAGTGGGGTGCCCGCTGTATTGAGGGATTGGGCAGAAGGTCCCTTGGAGAGGGCATTTCTGGGTTCTCTCTGTTCTTTCTTTCTCTTCCCTTTTCACTCAGCCCTCTGATTCCTTTGTTTCTACTGTTTCCATTTTTTATAGACCAGGAGTTATCACTATGTTTGTTGAGCACCATTGTCCTCACGTGTGGATTTTCTTAGTTCAGTGGTTATTTCCTACCTTCAGTGCGTGAAGAGTTGATGCTCCCTATTACCATGGATCATTTGTTCATAATTATATGAATCAATATAATTATTATTGGGGTATCAGTATTGCAATTGTGCCTTTATTCAAGGTAGATGGTACCCAAATTCCACATATTTTCTAGCCAGGGTGATTAATTGCCCCGCTTGTCGTGGCTACATTTGCTTATTATACTGTACTGTGTATGTATAACATGTTATTTTTTGTTTGATCTACCTGATGGTTGATACATTATATTAATTCTGATGGAATATGATATGTCATGTTAATGTTCCTTTTGAGCATTGTATGCTATTACATGGATGTTTCTTATGTTATGTTACCATGTATTGCTTCAATTAAAGCAGTTCTAGGTAGAAACCAGCCCTATAAAAGGTCCTAAGGAACAACTACCAAACCAGGCCCGACTGACCTGGGATGAAAGCCCCTTAGGTTCATCAAAGCGAACTTAAAAGGTTATTAAACCCTCAGCGTTTTTTGCATATATCTACTGCTAGCAAGCAGCAGATATAGGCAAAAACATTATAAAAAAACAACTTTTCAAACGGGTTTAAACTTACCTGTGCCTTCGCTGCATGCTCCTGTCTGAACATTTGAAGACTCTCGGGCGGCTGCAAAGAATCTTGGGACAGGCGCATGCGCAGTTCAGATCTTCGGCCGGGAGACGAGGAGAGACACCCCCACAGACTCTGTGGGACAGGAAGTGCCAGTTAAGACAGAGGAGTCAGCGCTGGATCAGACACCGGCACCAGCGCTGGAGGGAAAGCTGAAAACTACAGGAAAGAAGATGATCGGATCAAGAGGCATCATTTAAGGTAAATCCTTACACTAACATTTGGAGGGGGGGCATTTTATCCTTTAATGTCACTTAAACCGCCCACATGCAAAGGCAGACCTGCAGACAGAAGACTGCCCACCTCTCGAGTATCAAGGGGATCACAGAACCAAATATGCCTCTGTCCATTAGAACCCAGGGCCTAAGCCATGTAAAAAAACTGACTATGAAGCAGGGATTAAAATTATCCCTGGAGACAGAAGATTCAGACTAGTAAGAGAGCCCCCTAGAACATCCACCATGAGTCCGATCAAAACAGAGAACCACAGCCATCCGGACAAAGGAGGAGCAAAGAGGATCCCCTGAATGCCCTCTTTTAACCTGCGGAATAGCTGAGAAAGCAGTTGAAGATCGAAGAGCAAGCCGGTCTGATGGAGCCATTGGTACTGCTCCACTTCTACCATTCTAGAATCCCTGAATTGGGGGACAAAAGTGCCTGGTGTGTAGCTTAACTGGGATGGCAAAGGTCCACATCCAGTATCTAACATCAGTGACACAAGCCCTGGAACTCCCTGGAATCAGGCAGGCTTCTGGTTCCTCCCCGGTGATTGAGGTGTGCCACTGCCATAGCGCTCGATGCTCTCAGAAAATGGGGTGCGAGTGACCTGCACAAAAAGGTGTCCAGGACTCCTCCCCAACCCCACAGACTGGCATCCATCAGGAGAACCCCTTCAAACTTCTTTCCAACCGAAGTTGAGTCATAGACAAGGGACAAAAAGGGTCATGGAGATGGACGAAAAGGCAGGATCGGGACTGACCCATCCTGGAACAACAAAATTTTGTAAGGGCAGAGCCAGAAGTAGAAAAATGATATGTGGGGCTGCCACAAGAGAAGCCACTAACAGTCCCAGAACTCTCAAGCAGAGGCAAATAGTAGGTTTACTTCTGGCCTAAGGAATCAAAGTTTGGAGTGGTAAAAAAAACCCTCTGGCTTGAGAAGTTTCTAGCAAGGGACCCAGATGTAATGAGTCAGTTTCAACACTGCTCCTGAATGTTGAAAACCCAGCCAAACCCTAGCAAGATCTGAATGACCTGAGCCACAGCGATGTCCAAGCTCTGTTCCCCAACTAGGGGCCATCTAGTGACCCTCAGCTAACTGTCTGAGCCTGAGTTAAAGGTGCTTAGAGTGTTTCTGAACAATAATTTAAAGAAGGGCTTCATCAGACACTTAATGTCTCCTGCAGGGGCAGCCCTGTGCTCTGTTGAAAAGAAGGACTCTACCCTTAGACCATGCATTGATTACAGGGAATTAAATAAAATTCTCGCTAAACGTCAGAGGTTTTAATGTCCCCCCAAAAAGGAGCCAGATTTTATATAATTTTCATAAAAATCAATATTTTGTTCTTACAGGAAACACACTTTAAGACCGGTCACATTCCAATGTTGCCTAATAAATATTTTCCTAACTGGATTCACTGCACCAACCCCGCTGCAAAGTCTAAAGGTTCTCTATTGCCTTTCACAGGACCTTCCAACCTGAGATTTTGCAACAACAGCTTGATCCATTAGGGAGATGTATCCTCCTTAAAATCCAATTTCTTGTAATTTTGTATATTTTAACTAATGTGTATTTTCCATATTATTCACATGTGCAGTTTATCTGGCAAATAGAGGCAATAGTTTCTGATTTCGAAAAATTTGGGTACCATAATTTGATCTTAGGTGGTGACCTCAATCTTCCCCTTGTGCCACGGCTTAACTGCTCTACTGGTAAGTTGACCATATCTTATGCTTCTCTTACTGCTGTCAAGCGGTCCTTCATGAGCCTCAAGTTAGTTGATGTTTGGTGGGTTTTGCACCCACATGAAAGACACTACACCTACTATTCTTTCTCTCATGGCTCTCTTAGTTGTCTTGACTATTTCCTGATCTTGCGCTCATTGTTAGACTCCGCTCCAAACTCAAGGACTGGACTCTGTTTGTGGTCTGACCATGCTTTAATCCATTTGGTGCCTTGGCCCCATGGCTCCTTTACTTGGAGGTTGAACAACGCTTTGCTTTTTGATCCTGTTTGCAAGTTAGCCTTCTTGCGAGTGTAGCCCAGGTGCAGCCATTGTCCTGGTACAGTATTCTTCCTCCTAAGAGTTATTTGCTGCTACTCTGGATTCCCACAGTGGAGGTTTATGGGAACCGCAGTCCACAGCCTGGGAAGGATTGTATTGAACTGAGATGGCTAAACTACAACTCGCAGGAGGCTGAAGTGGGCTGGCAGAGTGTGTAGGGAAGGTGCGCTCAGTCCAGATCGGAAAGAGCAAGTGAGCAGACACAGATAACAGGGCTGCTGGCTGAAATATCAAATAAGCCTGACTCAGCGGTGCTGCATGCCGAATCCTGCCTTGCGAGTCTTGTTTGGCAGGGGAGAACTTTGAATATCCTTCTCTGGAGATGGTTACTCCAGATTGTGAGAGAGAGCTACTTCGGTCAGCAGGATGAATGATCGGAGACCGGGATTAACACTTCAGCTGATACCGGGGCACTGCATACTACAGATTTGAACCTGGAGGACTGCATCTTTAATTCCTGAGATAGACATATACTGTATCCAGAGAGGAAACGACGAGGTACAAGTCAAGTCGGCTGGAGGAGGCGATGCCTGTTGGTCAGCGAGGGATGCCTGCCTCCTCGCTGACCAACATTGAGCTACCACTGCAGCATCAGGATGGGTGAGAAGCCATTGACCATAATATTACTGTGTTCCAGTCTGTTCCATCAATAGAGTTTGGGCCAACGTCGGCTAGCCTGGGACTATCTCTACTGGCCAGTAGGGGGCGGAATTGGGATCTTTGGGACTAAGCTGTAAATCACTTGATGTTCTATCTGGTGTGGCATTATATATTAGATACAGCGCAGTACAGTGGTGTATTTTACTCAGCCAGTTAAAGCTGCAGTGTACCTAGGTAATAACAGTGTACAGTTTACATTGTGAATATATTGGATTCTGTATTGTTGTTAATTCATCTCTATATTCTGAAATCTTTAGTTACTCAGTAAAATGTATAAAACCTCACAAGGTGTGCTGGTGAGCTGTGGATCTACTAAAGGAGGTCTATTACAGAGGTAGGACAGAGGACCCAACTATTCTCTGCGGCTTCTTAGGGGGTGTGCTATATTTGGAGGTTTCCCATCCGGAATCTGTTACCTCTCACAAAAGTAATGACTGCACCAATGAGCCAAGTAAATATCATGGATCCAGACAAAGCAGCAGAATGGTGCTGATATCAATGTGGCCGAACAGAGCTGAGTGTGGTGATGGACATTCCCACTAACACCTGGACTGAGGAACCAGGCCATAAATACATTGACACCTGAACAGCGGGAACTGATAATAGATATGAGAGTAAATTCAGAAACCACTCACAATTATGTCTTGCTAGAATGGAGGAAGGGAATATGCACCTGTTTTCAGGGTGCAAATGTACAATTGATGGATGAAGTAGAAGCTCAGCTAATTCAGCCAAATAGAGAAATGGATAATCCAGAGTGCACCAATCAAGCTACTCCAGTACAAAGTGCTTCTCTATCTGGCTCAGTAGTGAGCATAGGGCCAGAGTTTTTAATACAGCAATAGGAGATCTTGTGTTAAGAAGAGTCATCCTCCCTTGTCAGAAACTCGAGACCCGTCTCCCCGCACAGCCGCGGCGCCGTCTCGTTGCTAGGAGACGGGCCGGATTGCGTCCTCGGCTCCTCCCTGCAGACGCCTCCCTCAGACCGTCACACATGAGAGTGAGGGCTTAGCAGGCCGGCCCTCCAGAAGCGTCCTGTTGCTAGGAGACATTCGGGAGGGCCGCTGCTGACAACTCCGCCCCCAACACACCTGTCTAAATCATAAAAGCCTGGAAGGCTCACTTGCTCGACGTTCTAGAAAGGTAGAACGTTGAGCAATCTTCTAGGGTTCATACCTCTTCTCCTGCACTTGGTCTTACCCCTCCAGAGAATTGGAATCTGGACTTCTGCCAGCACATCACGGATCCTTTGACCTGTACTCCTGAAGGGGCTCTGGAGCAAATCCAACCGCAAGTATCACCTGGACACTGCATTAGTGTATATTGCTTGCAATGCTGTGGGGTTAAAGAGACACTGCTCTTCAAAGGGGGTTGCTCTGGAGTACTGCTAATTTCTGTCATTATCCCTGCAGTCAGGAGCATGCGTTTGTTATGTAGTGCTGGGAGACTGTAATAACCAACCGGAACAATCATTGATACCTTTATTACACTGACAAGTTGTTCCCTGTTGCTTATAGTGTTTATGCATTAGTGAAGTGAACTACAGTATACCTAACTACAAACGGAACTGCCAAGTTGTTTCCTGTTGCTTGTAGTGTTTATGCATTAGTGAAGTGAACAACTGTATACCTAACTACAAACGGAACAATCATTGATACCTTGTTACACTGCCAAGTAAATTCCTGTTGATTATAGTGTATATGCTTTAGTGAAGTGAACTACTGCATTCCAAACTACAAACCCCCACATGCCCCTACTAACCACAATTGTGGACCAGAGGGAGGTTTCATTTGTTGTTACCTCTGCAGTTACAGCCTGTGGTGGCGTATGATGTGTTAAGGGTTCCAACCTGACTCAACCACACTACAGAGTGTAAGTGCGAACCCCCACCTAAGCCATCCACGTAGCCTCTCTGCAGCTGAGATCCTCATCCACACTCGCTCTATCGTTACATCCCTATACTGGGTTTGGATATAGCAGGTTGAGATATTTCTATGGCAACTTACCAGTGCCAGCTAATGAGGAGAGTTTTGAACAATGGATTGAGCAAGCAATGCAAGCTCTGGGTGAATGGGATATTCCAGAGGCACAAAAGAAGCAAAGAATCACCAAAAGTTTAATGGGACCTGCTTTGGAGGCTATTTGAAATCTGAAGCTCAGGTCAACAGGACTGCACCGCCCTAGATTACCTAAACATTCTACAAGAAGTATTTGGGTAAACGGAGAAGGAGTTGATGTACCAATATGAGCATACATATCAACAGAAAGGTGAATAGATGTCCTTATACATGAGACTACTTGATAAAATACTGCACCAGATACTGCTAAATAGGGATTGATCCTGTGACAGTTGATGGGATTCGAATGTGCGAGAATCCTTGTTGGAAGAAAAGAATCCCAGCTCAGGTTCTACTGAAAAGTATATCTCAAAGAGAGAAAGGCCAGCCAATGTGGCCTAAAAAATACTGCTTAGATGAAGAGGCTACTGAGATGGCTTATACGTTGAGCAAGGAAGAACAACCTGCAATTCGGATATCTTCTGAGTCAACTACACAAAACAAAGTAACTCAGTTGGCCTAGACCCAGACCGAACTGCAGAAAACTCTTACAAAGATGGGAGAGGCCAAGACGGAGATATGTAAGGTGGTAGTAAATGTAGCGAAGCACCAGGCATATATGCAACTATCTCTTTTGAGTACATCAACAGTAACATTCACTCTAACAAAAGAGAGGGGAATGTATTGGAAAAGATGAGAGAATGACAACTACAATTACAAGAAGAAAGTGTTTGTGAAGAATTCGGACACTCCAAAACCTGGTGTCCTAAGAGAGGAAGCATCACAATCTGCTGAAGTACTGAAAGCTGTAAAAGAACTGCTATTCACTGATCTGGCGGGAAACTTCAAAGTGCCCTGGTAAAGGAGCCAACTGGGCTCCCAGCTAAATTAGAGTGTTTCAAAGACAGAAACGTAGAAAACAAGCAGGAGAAGCTGCGAGTTTCATCTAAACCTTCACCTGCTCTAGTCCCTTGATCCTCTCCTTTGGTGTCTGGTTCTATGTCGCCAGGAAGTCCTGCACACCCATCCTTACAATCTCAACAGGGGAATTCAAACCAACCATCACAAAAGAAGCAAAGAGTTGCAATAAAATCAACAGGAACTTACTCGTCTGCTACAAACAGCAAGAAATATCCTAGCGAGCTGATTTACCCGTATCCCATAGTTCCAAGTGGAGGGAGTCTACACAAAAGCCCTCCAAGACTAGGGTTGATTTATTTTATGAGAAACACTTAAAACAGTTACCACTAAAGAAGTTAGAAGGTCTCGAAATTGGGGGAATTTGGACTAAGAAGCTCCCATACGCTGGATACATACAAGTTAGAATTGAGTTCAGTCCCGCTGTTGCTGGACAGTCTGGAATTTTTGATACCTTGGCCATTGTAAGTTCTCGTCCACTAGGGTCTGATTGGAATTCCATTATTGTGGGAACCAACACTGACTTAGTGAGACTCCCTTGGTAATTGAAGAAAGTCCCGTTTCTGGGAAAGTAAACCCAGCACTACCAACTGTCTGCCTGTGGATGATCCAGGAACAAAAAAGGCCCAGCAGAGGTAGGCCGTCTTTGGAAGTTAGAAGGTGTGGAAAACGTTTTACAACTGGGAGAAGCAACTTGCCTCAAAGCTACCGTCAGGTTTAATTGGGCTCAGCCTGTTCCCTTTTTAATTCTGTAAATCTGCCCCGAAGACTTAGAGAAATTCTGGGATAGAGATAGTTCCAGAATTAATCTCCACAAAGGCTTTGCACAGATCCAGAGGGAGAGTTTTTGTAAATGTGTGCAACGTCTCTGACTCCCCAGTGACTTTAAAAACAAAGATGCCAAAACAGAAGACGCATTACAGCAGCGGTCTCAAAGTACCGGCCCGCGGGCCAACTCCGGCCCACGAGTCGGTACCAAGTGGCCCGCAGCCAGCTGACAGGTCGGGCACATGGTCACGGACCGCGTGCCTGGCTTGCAAGAGAAGCTACACGTCGGCTCCAGCAGCCGGAGGTGCTAAAGCAGAGACACCGGCACTCCAAATTTGCAAAATACGTCTATTTATTGACGTGCATCGTGGTAAAAAACACGAACGTTTCGGGGGTCACAAAACGTGTTTTACCTGATGAAGGGGATCCTTTGTGACCCCGAAAAACATACAGTCTACATACTGTATGTTTTACCTGATAAAGGGGATCCTTTGTGACCCCGAAACGTTTGTTTTTTACCACGATGCACGTCAATAAATAGACGTATTTTGCAAATTTGGAGTGCCAGTGTCTCTGCTTTAGCTCACGATTGTTACGGCTGCCACCCGTTGACTACCGCAGCACCCAATTCTTGAAAGGATTTACGCGGTCAGGAGTGCGATGGGACCATGGACTATACATGCAGCAACTGTCACCCATTCAAGTTAATGATCGGGTGACAGCCGCTGCATACCGCATGTAATTGTATGTGATATGATTACATGCAGCTACAAAAACAATCACTATCTCTGGATACACAATTTTGTATCCAGAGATAGTGATTGTTTTTGTAGCTGCATGAAATTATATCACATACAATTACATGCGGTATGCAGCAGCTGTCACCCGATCATTCATTTGAATGGGTCACAGTTGCCGCTTGTAACATGCACACATTAACACTGGTACCGTATATAGTAACACTGGAGCCAAGTGGTTCAGTGTGCTGGATTTGCAAAGTGGGTGCCATCAAATTCCCATGCATCCTGAGGATAAAGAAAATACTGCCTTTATTTGTCCTTTGGGGTTCTTTGAGTTTAACTGTATGCCTCACGGTTTGACTGGAGCTCCTGCCACCTTCTCTGTGACATGTTGTCTCAGCAGAGGGTGTGACAACTTATCCCAAGAAAATAGAAGCTATAGCAACTTGGCCGAGGCCTCGAACTGTCACTGAACGTTGATCCTTCCAGGTGTTCTGTTCATACTACAGATTTGTGAAGGTTTTTCTAAGATTTCTCGACCCCTGACCAGCCTATTGAAGACAGGTGGAGGAGACGATGAAACAAGAAGATCCAAGGAGTCAATACATGTCAAATGGACGAAGAGTGCGAAGAGGCCTTGAAAAAAGTTTAACTCAGGCACCTGTGCTGGCTTATGGTTCTCTATATCAAGAATCTGGGCTTCCAAAGAAACCACTTGCTCACATTGAGTTGCATGTCAATGCCAGCAGAGAAGGTTTAGGAGGGGATTATATTAGGAGGATAATGGACTATTAAGACCTATGGCATATGTAAGCAGAAGCCTTAGCCCCTTGGAGAAGAACTACCCCACCCATAAGTTGGAGTTTCCAGTCTTAAAGTGGGCAGTTGTGGATAAAGAAAGATTGCCTGTATGGGACTGACTGTGGTCAAGACTGACAACAATCCCATGATTTACAGTCTTACAACTGCTAAGCTGCATGCTACAGGACATCCTTGGTTGGCCGCTCTATCAGGATTTCAGGTCAGTTTGAAGTACCAACCTGGAGTGGCTGAAGCTTTGTCTCGAAGACCATACAACACTGTGATTAAGGAGGAGGAGTGGACTCATCTGGCTCCAGACGTTCAAGCTTTATGTCGAGGGCCAGAGCATCGAGAAAAAGGAGCCGTTTGGAGCCAAAGCGATTGGAGTTATGGCTGCCGCCATCCCTAAGTTATATTGTAATCCCTCACTGTTGAAAGATGGTGGGTTACCCACCCTCAGTAAGAAAGACCTGAGAGGAGAAAAAGCCAAATATCCTTTGACTGGATTGGCTGGAGAGGATTTAAAGAATGGCAGAATAGTGCTTTTGTTGACAGATTCTCCCAAGGAGGCTAAACTGATCCATAAGGAGTGGGACAAGCTACAGCTGCGAGGGAGGATGGTCTACCGAAGGGGCCCCTCAGACAATGTAGAAGAGTGCCTGCAACTGTTTCTACCAGAGAAATATCGAGGAGATGGGTTAAAAGCTTTACATGATGAGCATTGTCACCTGGGATTTGACAGGACATTTAAGCTGGTCTGAGACAGTTTCTACTGGCCTTATATGAGAACTGAGGTGGACAAATACTGTCACTCCAGTCTGAGATGTATTCAGAGAAAGACTTTACTCTCCAAAACTGCTCCAATGAGTCATTTCCAGAGCCAATGACCTATGGATTTGGTGTGCATTGACCTCCTGTGTCTGGAGCCTAGTGGTGATGGACCACTTTACTCACTGAGCTCAGGCCTACCCAACTAGAGATCAAAGAGCTTCAATGGTAGCCAAAGAATTAGTAGAGAAGTTCTTCATTCATTACAGATTAACTCAGAGAATGCATTCTGATCAAAGCCGAGACTTTAAGCAAGCACTCGTTACTAGCAGGAGTATAGAGAAAAGAAAGTGAAAGAGACTGAAGGGTGGAACATTGTTTACCTGTAGCACTGAAGTGATTACATTGAGCTGCTGGTGATCAGAGGATTGGGAGGAGCTGCAAGGAACCTGCTGAGTGAGGAACAGAAGCGGTTTACTAATCACTGATACTGATCACTGTGTGCATTGTTTTAAGAGTAAATAAATAAGAGTAAATAAAGTCATCCCCATAAACTAGAGACATGACCTCCATGGGTGTTAATGCAACCCAGTGTACATTGTGCTCAATGTAAGCATTCCTTGAGAAACCATTCGAGAGCGAATACTGTTTTGTGAAATGTGAGCAAGTGGTTTCTTTGGAAGCCCAGATTCTTGATATAGAGAACCGACTGGAAACACTGAGGAGAATTAATAACATGGAAAAGAGTCTGGACCTTACCGAACAGGTGCTGGCAGGGGCCAGTTTAGAGGAGGGTGGTAGCATGGAGGAGCAGGACCTAGAGGTGGGTAGCTGGGTAACCTTCAGAAGGCGGGGTAGAGGGAAGAGTGTAAGAGAGGCTAGTCCTGAGCTGTCACACCCCGATAAATATGCCAGTTTGCATAATGTTGGGGATATCAGCTCAGGGGTAGCATTGCTGGAGCAGAATACCTCCCCTAGATGCCAGGAGAGTGACTGTTCCAGTATAGAGGGGAGCAGGGGATCAAGCAATGGCAGACAGATCCTGGTGGTAGGGGGTTCAATTATCAGGCGAACATACAGGGTAATCTGTCACAAACAACGTGATTGCCGAACAGTGTGTTGTTTATCGGTTGCTCGGGTTCAGCACATTGCGAATCAGATGTACAATTTATTGGATGGGGCTGGGGAAGACCTAGCTGTCTTGGTACACGTTGGTACCAATGACAAAGTCAGGGGAAGATGGAGTGCCCTGAAGAGAGATTTCAGGGACTTGGGTATGACACTAAAGAAAAGGACCTCCAAGGTGGTTTTTTCAGAAATACTTTCTGTGCCATGAGCCACACCAGAGAGGCAACAGGAGCTAAGAGAACAAACTACTGTACAAAGGAGGAGTTGGGTTCATGAAGAACTGGGCTGACTTCTGAGTCAGCTTCCGGCTCTAAAACAGGGACAGTCTGCACCTGAATGGGGAGGTTGCAGCCCTGCTGGGGGAGAACTTTTAAAACTAGATTCTGCGGGGAAGGGATCAAGTAAAATTATGCCTGGAAATTAGCAGATATCAAAAATGCCAAATAGTACAGATGAGAGGGGGAATAGGGGTAAATGTGGAGTACTTTACAGAAAACAGTGAGCCTATGATATCAAAATCGATTGCACTAGGTTTTGATGTACGCAATAGCAGCCAGAATGTGAGCAGCAAGAAAACTTTCAGCAACACTAAAAACTTGAAATGTATGTTCACACACGCTAGAAGTTCGGCAAACAAAATGGAGGAATTGGAACTTTTGCTACTCAAAGAGGAGTATGAGTGTGGGAATTTCAGAAACCTGGCTGGATGGCTCTCTTGACTGGGCCAGGAATATCAGGGGATACTCAGTATTTTGAAAGGATAGGGAAGGAAGAAGAGGTGGAGGAGTATTCCTGTATGTCAGGAATGTTCTGGTTGTGAATGTGCGTGATGACATAGCTCCAGAGATTGGGGACAGTGCTGAATCTTTATGGTTGGAGATGAATATGAACAAAAAATGCTAAATTATTAGTGGGAATATGCTACAGGCCCCCAAAGAGGAGGAAGGAAACTCAACTACTGACTGTTCTGGAAATTCGCTTGGGCTAAGTGCACAAATTCATGCCGTGCTAAAAACACAAACAATTCCGTCGTGCTTAAAAGCTATTAAGCTCTTTCGCACAAGGACCGGAGGTACTTCTGTAGTGTCATGTGTCAAGACAAGGTGTTGCTTCAGCTGGAGTTCTGTGTTCAAGTGTGTGTGTGGGCATTTGCTGGTTTGTGAGCATTACGTGCAATGCGCTGGGCTTCTTGCCTTCAAACGTCTATGCACCTTAGCGAAGCGAAGTCCGCATAACGAGAGATACATATTATATATTATATCTCTGTTGCGGCTGCGCTATCCCTTTTGGATACATATCTGCTTTTATAAGAAGACATTGATATCTGCCTTGTCAGTGTACTCGTACCCTATATTGATAACAGCATTAGCAATGTCTCCTCAGATAATCTCAAACCTATATGAACAAGTAGGATGATCTTACTAGATACTGATCACTCTGAGCAGTATTGAATAGTGGCCATGCTGGCCAAAATGGCAGATGTGCATACATGTGGGAAGGATGAGTCATGCTCATGTACGTGGGTGCCCTCCCCTTTTCTGTTGTCACTTCCTGTGATGTCATTGTGCATGGAGGAAGCAATTGGCTGTTGGGGCCACGACTTCCTGTTAGTCATTCCTTTTGTTGCCTATATACATAAACGGAGCTTGTGGTCAGATAGACACTTGAACACAGAACTCCAGGTTCAAGCAACACCTTTGTCTTGACTCTACAGAAGCAGTTCCCTTCCTTGCACAAAAGAGCGTAATACGACGTGCTTTTAAGTGCGACAGAATTGTTTGTGTTTGGCGCAATTGATGCTGAAAGCACACCTTTTAGCGCGGCATGAATTTGTGCGCTTAGCCCAAGTGAATTTCCAGAACAGATGGCGAGCTAGGTATAACAAGGATCCGACAGAGTTTTCTGCGCAGCTGACAAGAGGGGAGAGAATGTGAAATTTATTTTTCTGTCCGCTGTGTCAGAAAAGTTCTGCACGGCAAAATAACTTTTTCACTCTTTGTGTACAAAGACTAGGTAAGTGCTTGTGGTGTGTAGTATTGGTGGATCTGAAGTTGACTGTACAGAGAGATTGTAAGGTCAGATTGTGACATGTATGGTGACCATTAGAGGGTTTGTGTAAACGGCTGCTGTTTATGTGAGATGTGTGGTCGGTGTTTTGTTGTATAGGCGGGTTCTTGTGTGAAGTGAATTTCTGTTGTTAAAGAATTCCGGTCCGTGTAAGTTTTTTGCGGTTACAGTGTTATACTGAATATATTCTATTGTTTAGGCTGAGAAATCTATTTGTTTTTGGGCTGGAAATCAGTTTAGAGTGAAATTGATGCGGTTTTTGTTTCATGTGCTCTAAAACTCAGTTATTAGTGTTTGCCTTTTGTTTACTAGATCTCAGAGCCACCATTTTGTTTTTGCACAAAGAACCATGTGGCTTGTCCCACCATTTTATTTTTGCCAGCCACCATTTTGTTTTTGTACTGAATTTAATACTTTGAGTATAATTATTCGGTTTTAGTATTAGAAGGCAGTTTTAGTACTATTGTTGCAGTTTTGAACTAAAATTCGTTTTTGTGGTATTCGTTTTGGTGCTGCAGGTTTTAACAAAGAACTTGATTAGTTTGTTTTTCCATCAAATGTCGTTTTTTTGTCCAGGATAGTTTTGTCTTTTTGTAACATTTATCGTTGTGAGAAGATTAGTGTGTTGTGTGAACATTAGTGGCAGTTTAGTATTGAAATTGTCCTATAGTTATTGTTTTTTGCTTCAGGCCTTGTTCACACCAAGCGCGGAGCAGGTGCAGAGCAGAGCAGTTGCAGACCAGATCAAAACTGCGTCCAATGTATTCCAATGGTATTTTTTGCTCCAGTTCACATCGCAGCGTGCAGTTCCAGAGCAGGTGAAAAAACTGCAGCAGGTCCTATTTTACCTGCTCTGGATCTGCAAACGCATCAAAAATGCATGCAAATGCCTGGAACGCACTGAAAGGCTACTGGCTCTACAGCAGAGACGGGCTGCACCTTAATGGGGGAGGTGCAGCATTTCTGGGGGGGAAAATGGTAGAAAGACTGGAGGAGCTTTTAAACTAGGAAATGGGGGGGTGGGCTTAAAAATAAAATTACTTAAATCAAATGGAGATAAATTCTTCTTAGATAAAAAAAATAATAATACAGAAAGAAGTAATAGAGGAATAGATAGTGGGCTCACTCCAGTCAACACAGCTAAAGTAATCACCGAGGTTAAAATAGCAGAAACAGTCAATGTAGCAAATAAGTTGTCAGAAGTGAATAAAATAAGAAACGAACAACCAACATCAAGGCCAAACAATAAAACTAGTGGGGAACAAGTAGGATATAAACTTTTGTCCCATAACAAGACAGGAATTAAATGTATGTACACCAACGCTAGAAGTCTAGTAAATAAATTAGAAGAGCTTGAAATTATGATACTCGAAGAGGACTTCGATATAGTGGGTATATCGGAGACCTGGCTAGACGGCACACATGATTGGGCTACTAATATAGAGGGGTATAACCTATTCAGGAGGGACAGATGTGGGAGAAGGGGGGGTTTGCTTTTACGTTAAAAACAATCTAAATATGCATATAAGGGACGATATCACGTCAAACAGTGGAGAAGATGTGGAGACCTTATGGCTAGAGCTCGATATGGCGGACCCTAGCTGTAAACTTATTGGGGGTATTTGCTATAAGCCTCCAAATATAGGGGAGGAGGGGGAAGCATATGTACACTCCCAAATAGAAATAGCTGGGAGGGACAGCAATGTAGTCGTGATGGGCGACTTCAATTACCCAGACATCAATTGGGCTAATGGTACCTCAGGATCGACAAAGGCGGGCCGATTTCTGAACTTGTTGCGAGACAATTTCTTGGAACAGATGGTGGAGGTTTCAACTAGTAAAAATGCCATCCTAGATTTAATAATTGCTAATAATGGGGAGTTAATTGAGGATATTGTAATTGGGGAGACACTGGGTAGTAGTGATCACAATGGGATTACTTTCAATATTAAATACAGGAAAGGAAAGAGGGCGGGACGGACAAGAACCCTTAATTTCAGAAGGGCCAACTTCGATAAGTTGTGCAAACTAGTGGGGGAAATAAAATGGGATAACTCATTTCACAACCTAAACTCAGACCAAATGTGGGACTGCTTCAGGAGCACATTACATATTGCCATTTCAAAGTGTATACCATTGGGTAACAAAAACAAAAGATCAAAGACTAAACCTATATGGCTAAATAAAACTGTAAAACTACATGTTAAGGCAAAGAGAATGGCATTTATAAAATATAAGATGGAGGGGACGGCATTGGCGTTCCTTAACTACAAGGAATGTAATAAAAAATGCAAACTAGTAATCCGGGAAGCTAAAATAGAATGCGAAAAGCATATCGCCACAGATAGTAAAAAAAAAAATAAAAAAAAATTCTACCAATATATTAACAGTAATCCTATATGACAGAGAATTACATAATACTTTTTCAGATGCGGATAAAAAAAAGCATGTATTTTTACACATAAAACATGTATATCAAGCACAGCACAAGAGAGGAATTATAAAATTCTTACAAGATGGTACAGGTGTCCGTCTGTCTTAAAGAAAATGTATTTACAATGCTCTGATCTTTGTTGGCGCTGTAAAATGGCAAAGGGCACAATGGTTCATATATGGTGGGACTGTCCAAGACTGAGACCATTCTGGAAACTGGTCTTTGATATATATGAAAACACAACAGACCTTTCACCCTCTCGAACCCCACAGGTAGCCCTACTTTCAATGTTCCCTGGCTCATTTGCATCTGTCGAGAGAGACCTTTTGAGATTCTTCCTGATAGCTGCAAGAGCTGTTATTCTAATACATTGGAAATCAGATGTGGTTCCAGGGGTAGAGGAATGGAAAGCGGAATTAGACCACTTGATGTATATGGAGGAATTGACAGCTAAACTGTATGACAGAGCAGATAGATTCCATGCAACCTGGTCTTTGTGGTTGCAGGCTAGAGAAGGATATTAAACTAGCAACAGAGATTCTTAGATGGGAACATACTAGAGGCTAATTGAGAGATTAAATAGAGGTATAAATATGTGGGAAGGTGGTAAAATTATACGGGGGAAATTAACGTAAATGTGCTCCTCTTTTTTTTCTTCCTCTTTTCCCTTTTCCCATTATACTCTATGGGCATTCCGTTTGGCTTCATTATAGTCTATGGGCATTCTCTTCCCCTGTCAAAGTCTATGGGCATTCCATTCTGTCATTCCTTTTAGTAGGCCCCATCATGTTATTCACATATATATGAAGGACAGAACAGAAATGGAGTGAGCTTTTCAGGGAGATATACAATTTGTATATCTCCCTGAAAAGCTCACTCAATTTCTGTTCTGTTCTTCATATATATGTGAATAACAGAAATGGAGTGAGCTTTTCAGGGAGATACACAAATTGTATATCTACTTTATATTTCTCCTTTTTTATTTTTCTCACCTGTCTCAGTCCTCGCCTCGTGCCAGTCTGCCTCTTTCCAGATGTCCTGAGTGAGGCACCCGTGCGCACAGCCTCACGTCCTCCAGTGAAGCCCGTGCTGTGTGACATGTCACGCTATGCGGGCGGGGGCCGGGGGAGGAGCTAACTTTAGGATGCGATCATGCAGATTGCATAGGACAATAGGTTATGGCATTGCCGTATGCGGCCGCTGCCATAACGTATTATTCTATGCAATCCGATCGGCAATTTTCTGCGGGCAGTGGGCTCAAGGGGCAGATGCTCTGGGCCCCACAACATTGATTGGGCCCGGGGCAAGTGCCCTCTTTGCCCTGCGTTAAAGACGGCCCTGAACCTATTCATTAATGATATCGGGGATGGAATAAATAGCCATGTTTCCGTGTTTGCAGACGATACAAAAATAGGGAGGGTACTAGAAACGGATCGTGACAATATAACATTGCAGGAGGACCTGGATAAAATAGGGGAGTGGGCAATACTATGGCAGATGAGGTTTAATGTTGATAAATGCAACGTAATGCACTTTGGACATAAAAATAAACAAATAGGCTATACAATAATGGGTATGCCGCTAGGCAAGTCAGAAAATCCCGTCCTCCTCCTCCTGACGCCCTCGGAGCCGGTCCCGGGATCCAAGATGGGGCAGCGGATCCCGGGAATCAAGGTGAGGGGTCAGGGGAAAAAAAAACTGGCACGTGAGACATCTAGGCATTTTACATTGGAAGATGCCTACCCGATTGTCAAAGAGAAAATGCTGTGGTGTATCCTCTGGTGCTTGGAAAGACCTACTTGGTCCCACCCGATTTTTTACATTTCTCGTTTTTCTAAAGTTGATCGAGGGTTTGGGAGGTAATCTGGGACCTAATCTGGGATCCTTCTGTAAAATATGCCAATGTTTGTTAACCACCTTTTGAATTGCTGTAAAACTATTACTGAAAGTGGTAATTAATCTAATGTCTTTATTGTTGTGGTTGTCAATACTACAGTCACTTTTTCTCTCCATATTTGGTTTATGGTCAGAATAACTGGAAAATGCCTCAGTAATGAGTTCCTCCGGGTACTCTTTGTTACTAAATTTCTCAAGCAGAATATGGCTTGAGGTAACATAGTCGCCATCTTGTGTACAATTCCTTTTTAGCCTACAGAATTGGCTTTTCGGTATGTTCTTTTTCCACCGGGGGTGGTGGCAACTCCTGTAGTGTAAATAAGAGTTCCCTCTCGTTGGTTTGACATGATTGCTGGTGATTATTTTCCGTTCTGTGGAATACAGCTCGAGATCAAGGAACACTAATCTAGTGTTGCTGACCTTGTGCGTAAAAGACAGACCGAAATGGTGGTTGTTGCAATAAGCCACAAAATCTGAAACGCTTTCAGGGGGGCTGTCCCAGATGATTACTATGTCATCGATGTATCTGCCATAGTAGATGAGCCTCCTGGCAAAGGGATTGTGTTCCCAGATGTATAGAGCCTCCCAATGGCCCATGGTCAGGTTAGCATAACTGGGGGCATAATTGGCCCCCATTGCTGTCCCTTGGGTTTGAAGATAGAACTTGCCCAGAAAAGAGAAATAGTTATGCGTTAGAGTGAATTCAGTACAATTCACAAGGAACTGAGCTTGGTTATGGTTAATCATTGATTGTCCCAATAGGAATTGTAAGGCGTTGAGGCCTACTGGATGGGGGATGGATGTGTAAAGAGAACTCACATCCAAAGAGACCCAGCTGTAATTGGGGTCCCATGCGTGGATAAAATGTTGATCAAATGTCCATAATCTTTGATATACTATGGAAGTGACGACACTATTGGTTGTAAAAGGCCACTTGTCAAACTATCAGTACTTGCAATAATTGGTCGTCCAGGGGGATTATTGCTGTCCTTATGGATCTTGGGAAGATGATAAAAATATGGCGCATTTGGGTACTTGACTTGTAAAAAGGACTTCTCTTTTTTGTTAATGATGCCCTTCTCATAAGCAGGGCTAATTAGACCTTCAAGTTCTTTTGAAAAGCTTGGCAGAGGATCTGCTGGGAGGAGTTTGTAGGTGCTAGAATCAGAAAGCAATCTCAAGGCCTCTTGTATATATGTGGGGCGATCTTGAATAACTATTCCTCCTCCTTTATCAGCTTGCTTAATAACAATACTACGATTGGATTCAAGGTCTTTGCATTGTTTTCGAGGGGGGTAAGGTTGTGGTGATGTTTTGCTTTTTCACAGACTTCCAGCAGATCGGCATAGACCACATGGTAAAAGGTGTCTATGAAAGGTCCCTTGGAGTGTGTCGGGAAGAAGGTGGATTTTGGTCTAAAAGTAGTATGTATTATTTTTGTATTAACAATTGGTGTTATTATTCCTGTATAATGGAAGGGATTTTTAAAGTAGCGAAAGTGGAAAACACGGCGGCCATTGTTCAAGCTATGCAGGGATCTACTGATCCATGGCTTCAGGCTCAGAATTGTGTAGCAAACATGATTGGTACCAGAAAGTGGTGCAAACAAAAAGGGAAATATGCTCTTATTTTTGCTGCTGGTTGGACAGCAGATAAATATCAAGAGTCTTGTAGGCAGAGTTTGGAAGGAGAGGTGAAGGACTTAAAACTGGAAAGGGAGAAATTGAGAACTCTTGTCCAAATGGCCGCGGAAGCTGAGTATGAACGCACTGTAAAGTGTAATACTGAGTTGAGCAGCAAGAATTGCCATGCTGTCTTGTTGTCGGAAAGCCTGAAGGATGCACAGGCTGTGGTAAGGGAATTGTCTGGTCTCTACAGGAGTGCAAAGGCTGAGCATTCTAAGTGTCTAGCCCAGATTGAGTCATTGAAACAACCGTTAGAGAGTCAAAGTGCGATTATGACTGCAGTTAATGTTTCTGGGGTTAAAGGCAATGTATGTGCTGTAGGTGTTGAGAAGTCTGACACGGACTTTGGGTCAGATATTGAAACTGACTCTGGGATGGAAATGGACAATTTGTCTGACCCTGGAGTTAGAAATATTAATACTATGGCAGAGGATACCACAGATGAGTACGTGGTGAGTGGACTTAATTCAGATGATAGATAGGGATCTAGTAATTCTAGGATGGTTAAGGATTTGGGCACATTGCGAGATACTGTGGTGTAGTTAAAGGCAGCATGCACAGGAATTGGTTTATTCTGCAAGGTGGGGTAATGATCCCAGACATGGTTCTTTGCAAAGGCATAGAAGCCAGGAACAGCCAAGGTCCTGGACTCAAGGAGCAGATTTAAAATCCCAATATGAACTGTTGAAATGTGAAAATATGAAGCTTAAAAGAAGAACGAGATAGGTTCTGGGAACATCTTAAGAGTTTCAAATTGTGTGTACAAGAGGAAATGATGCTGTTGATGATATTTCTAAACCATTTTACTGTTTGTATTTTGCAGGAAAAATGGAAGACCTAAATTAACTTTTAATTTCTTTCTCAAGAAACCTGTATTGGGGACCTTTTTGTAATGTTAGTCAAGCAAAGCAAATTCTAATTTGTGTTTCTTTTGTAAATGAATCTAAAGTTGCCTTGAGACTGGACAAGTTAGTGTTTCAATGACTGGGTGGGAAGAAACTGTCTTTGCATTGTTTACTGTCTCAGGCAAACCCACCCAGGACACTGATATGTTAATCACACAATTGTTCAGGGTGTGTGTTTTCATTTTTACTGTTTAGGCGTTTTTGTTTCTTGAGAGAGCAATTCATGCCCCCTCCACCATTGTTTTGGGTTTTATAGCACTAGCTGCATTTTTATAGTATCGCATTGCTGTTGGTTTGCGGTAGAAAACAAAGGATTCGGTTTTAGAACTTACTTTTTATACTTACTCTCCATAGGCGGATTCCGCATGCGGGAATAACATGCTTTATTGTTTAGAGTTGCTCTCCGCAGCGAGTAGTCAATTTTTGTTTTTACGCCCAGACTGTTAGGTTTTTGGAGTTTTTTCATTTTGTGACAGTGATTCAGGTGTTGTACTGAGATATCGTACAACTAGTAAATAGACAGTAGAAGGCTATCCCCATTCTTTGTGTTTAACAACTGTGTATAGAGAGAAGCCACATTGTCCTGTAGAGAAAGAGGACGTAAGTGTGCTGTGCAGTTTGTCTGGCGAACTGCAGTGTAGGGTAGCGCAGCTATGGCCAGTCTACCGTGAAACATTCGATGGGGCCGGGAAGGCGCGCTGGTAGATATACACTGTGAGGGGTAGAAACATAACCCGGGAGGCGATCATTACCGTGTTGGGTAAGTAACGTGCACATCACCTCGGTTAGAGTTTCTAGTTGGGGCACTAGACCAGGTATAGTGGTTGTAGTCCGTCAATCGACCGTGAAAAAAGGCACCGGGCGGTGCTCTCCTAAAGTGGGTTCCCCTCGATGCAGGGTTAAGCCGATTCAAATCGCCATGGGCAATGAGCCGTCCCTGCAAGGGATGGAAAGCGAGGATTCCTACAGTCAGGCGGCTGCACAGTACATGAAGTCCAGTTTTGGGGTGAAGGCCATAGAACCCCCTTAAACAATGGCATAGGTGGTCCAAAGGTACCGCTTGGGGTATCCCTCTGGAAGGGACATTTGGTGCCTGGAAGTGTGAGAAACTCATTGCCGAGTTAGACCCAGGCCGCAGGCATCAGGGACTTTAGATGTAGCTCAGCTGTGGCTTCAGAAATCAATAATGATAAACCGGCAGGGTATACAGAGAGCGGTTTCAGGAGGAACCGCATTATGTACACCTGGCCTGAGGGGATAACCGTGATTGGTGATCCAGTGTCGGAATCAGAAGAGGCTCTTTCTGGGCTTGCTCTGCTAAGGCATGCTTGATCCACCTAGACTGGATCTGTTGTAGTTTCTTCTGATGTTTCTGCTGTCTCCAATGCTCTACTCTACTCTGCTCTCTCCAGCTACACTCTCTCTCTACCTATCTCCATATCTTTCTCTCGCTCCATCTCTCTCTCCTCTCTCATCCATCTCTCTCATCTCTCCACCTAACAGTGTAACCTAACCTTGAGACGATGCACCATGTTGAATCCAGCTTCTCTTGTGGTGCAGAAAACATCAATCAATCAATTTTCTAACCTGGTAGAGAATCAAGTCAAGAAACACCACGACTGCCTCTTCTTTGATTCAGATTTTTGCAAAGATCTAAAAAATCACAGCTGATACTCGGAAACCATGGCCCGAATGTCTCGCTATAGCCCTTTATTCCATCAGGAATGCCCCCAGGCAGCCCCATGGGTTATCACCCTACGTCCACCACCGGGTTCGGGAGTCTCTCCCGGACCCAGACTCAATAACCAGTGTTCATTCTAGTCAACCAGGTGATTGGCTCGTGCTAAAGAAACATCCGAGGACGGGACTAGAGCGGAGATATCTTGGGCCATTCCAGGTGCCGCTGATGACGCAAACCTATCTTGAGTTCGAGGGACGAGACAACTGGGTTCACGCCAGTCACTGCAAGAAGTTGCTCAACTATGTCAAAGAATGAGGAGTATCCTTTTCGTTTATTTGTTTAGCTTAATTTATTTTATTTTAGCAAAGGAAACAATGAAAAGCATCTTTTGTTTAAAATTTCCCCCCTGCATTCGCAGCCGTTCATGCTTTATACGATGTCCATATTGGCATGAGGAAATACAGTACACTAGCAAGGACCACTCAGACATTTGTCGGTAGAATTTAACAATACATTCCCAATGGGTAACATCAGTTATAGTTTTAATATTTGCTCTGGCGCCTCGTTTTGCTAATCCTGTATGGGTGTCCGGGCAGTTAGGCGGCCTGCAGGTGAGTTTCAGCATCACCTTCTGTAAAGGGGATAGATTTGTGGGATCCTCCAGTTGTAAGGAAGGTATAACGGTCAATCTCACTAATTAACCCCCCGATCTTTTTAATGACACCAATAGACCAGATAAAATTTGCTGGATAGAAGGGTGTGACGTTCAGACTGAGGGAGCGATCCCCCAGTCTATTCAGTTACTACTGGGTGCCTGTGACCATAAGAGAAGTTCTTCTTGTGCGGTGTTGACGGGTCCTTATTTCCTATGCGGGTTAGCCGCTTATAAGGTCATTCCCCCTAATGCAAGAGGTCCATGTGTCCTGGAGAAGCTTGTCCCTGCATCTTACGTTGCAGCCGATCGGGAGGAACTGATGGTGCAGAAGGTAAGAAGGTCAGAGAGAGCTAGAAGGGAATTATTTTCCAACTCCGACCAGGCCTGGGCATGGTTTCCTGCTTGGACAGGATGGGGAATTGAACTTATGAAGCGATTGAACAATTTCTTGTCCATAGTGGATGAGATGTTCAATGCCGTTGAGGCAGTGAGGGAGATCACCCAGGGACATCGACAGATGAAGACTCTGGTACTGAAGGAAAAGATGGCACTTGATTATCTTTTGGCGCCCAAGGGGGGGGGGTTTCTGTAAATTTATAGGAGAGGACTGTTGTACCTGGATAGCGGACCCCAGTGATATGGTCAAAGCCCATATGGATTAGGTTAGTGCCCTGCAAGCATGAAAAATTGAGAGTTTTACCACCCCTTGTGTGGCGCTTGTCGGGGGGGGGGGGGAAACGGGGTGGTAGCGTAGGTGTGCGGCTTCCGTTCTGTCTGGACCGGGGTGTCCAACACGTGTGCTGTAGGTCACAGCTCCGTCGGGCTGTCCGAAAGCCAAAGGTTCAAAGGTTAAACCTTCTTTTTCAAGCCGATGTGAGGGCCTCCCTAGTGCCCTGCAAGGCAGAGCTATAGCTAGTGAGGGTTCGAATCCTTTTAAATCTTTGGGAGGTCTTGGGGATCTCTGGTTTTCCATTGGATCCTGGCTAAAGGAAATAGGAGTAGATGTACTTATGGTGTTTTTGTTACCTTCTATACGCTGGAGTGAAATGTTCCTGCTGTCTAATCGACCGAGTTACCAAAGCCCGAGCAGACGACTACGTTTTCATTGCCGAGATGAGACGCCCTGAAAACCAACCCATGGACCAGATGTAGAGGATTCCAAACCGACCAACGTGACCCACCATCTTCTGTCCTACCTCTGAGTCACCTCCTGAAGAGCAGAACCTCCGAGTCCAGATTCGTTTTCAAGATTCATTTTCTTTGCCAAAAGTCTACATGTCAAGATTTGCGTGTCAACATTGATTTTCTGTTGTTTTCCATCTTCTGTTTTGTTTTATGGATTCAGGAGGGTTCTGTTTTTTTGAATTTCAACAAAGAAGACCAAGATTCATCAAGGGACACTGGGAAGCATATGACAAAGAGGAGGGACTGTTGTGGAAATTTTATTATATGGAATTATGTGGACATTTTATTCTAGGATGTGTGTGTGTTTTATAGATTGTCATCCGTCTCCCTGTGCCGGATTTAACAGAGGAGCGCTCTAGCAGAGTGTACTTGGGTTAAATCGGGACCAGCGGTAAATCCGTCAGTAAGCAACTTTCTCATGGGCTTAGAGATGTGTTCGCAGGGTGTGTGTGGGCATTTGCCGGTTTGTGAGCATTAAGTGCAATGCGCTGGGCTTCTTGCAATTTATAACACAGCGCCAGAGGCTAAAGTCCAGGAAAGGAGACAATCTTCAATGATCGTGGATACAGACGCTAACGAGGCATGTCTCACTAGGTTTAGGGAAACCTCAGCACTGCAAAACAAAACACAGAGAGCGACTCCACCGCGTAATTTTTTTTATCAAAACTAGATAAAAACAAGTGCAATGGTACTCACAAAAGTCGAGTTTAAACAGGCATGAAAAGGATCTTTACACGAGGGACTTAGCCAGTCGGCTGTATGTCCTCCCTGATGGTTTACGCGTTTCTGAGGACACGCCTACTTCATCAGAACCAATAGGGAGTGTTCTATTGGCTCCCTTTTGTACATCAGTGTGGCGGCTCAACACAGGCTCATAATCAACAGACACCTGGGGTCGCAGGGATAGTTAAACTCCCACTTCTGCATGAATCATTTGGAAAAAAAATTCTAAAAATATTTACTATGGAGATTTTTAGTATAAGATATACATGTAAAAACATAGATGTAAAAAAAAAAAATTCCTCGTCACACAGAACTTTTTTTATGTGCAAGGAGATATGTATATCCCATATCCCATGCACACAAGGGGGAATCCAATTAGACATATAAAAATGTCCGTAGAGGGCAACATGGATCAACATGTTGTATATATTGGTGCTGAAGCCGAAAACGGAATGACTATTGGATCCATTACAGCCTATCTCAGATAGGAATAATAGTGCACCTGCAGGATCTGAAACGCAATTGCTATCATCAATCTTATATCCAAAAGGGTCAGAGATAGTGCCGGAGAAAACAGTCTCAGTTGAACTGAACCACAGGATGTATCAATAGAAAAGATACAATTGAAAGTTTCAAAGCAGCATCCTGACATCACATACTCGAATGTGACAAAATATACACAGAAGAAAACTATATAACAGGGGTGGAATGTGACCAACATGAACTCATATTCTTGCCTTCAAACGTCTATGCACCTTAGCGAAGCGATACATATTATATCTCTGTTGCGGCTGCGCTATCCCTTTTGGATACATATCTGCTTTTATAAGAAGACATTGATATCTGCCTTGTCAGTGTACTCGTACTGTATATTGATAACAGCATTAGCAATGTCTCCTCAGATAGTCTCAAACCTATAAGAACGAGTAGGATGATCTTACTAGATACTGGTCACTCTAAGCAGTATTGAATAAGGGCCATGCAGGCAGATGTGCATACATGTGGCAAGGATGAGTCGTGCTCTGCTCATGCACGTGGGTGCCCTCCCCTTTTCTGTTGTCACTTCATGTGATGCCATTGTGCACAGAGGAAGCGATCGGCTGTTGGGGCCACAACTTCCTGTTTGTCATTCCTTTTGTTACCCTTATAAATAAACGGAGCTAGTGGTCAGATAAACACTTGAACACAGAACTCCAGGTTGAAGCAACACCATGTCTTGACTCTACAGAAGCAGTTCCCTTCCTTGCACAAAAGAGCGTAATACGATGTGCTTTTAAGCGCGATGGAATAGTTTGTGTTTGGCGCAATTGATGCTGAAAGTACACCTTTTAGCGCGGCATGGATTTGTGCGCTTAGCCCAAGCAAATTTCCAGAACATGACATAGTTAGAAAAAGCGGGAAGGCAAAGCATCGGGCAACTATCTTGATATTGATTGGGCAAATGAAATCGTATACTCAAGTAAGGCCCGTCACTTCATGAACACATTGCGTGATAATTTTATGGGACAAATGGTTGAATCCCCAACTAGAGAAAACGCGGGGTTAGATTTATTAATTACAAACAACACAGAACTGATTCCAGATGTGCAAATTGGGGATAACCTGGGAAACAATGATCACTATGATTCACTAAAGAGCCGAAGGATCCAGCCGTAGCTTCGTCTGATCCTTCTACTCGCTTCGGCCGCCTCTGCCCTTCGGTTCAGCCTTGCATGGCTGAAATCAGCCGTACAAGGCTGAAGTGAATAGCCGAACAGCGTTTTACCCAGTTCCTTTCGGCTCGGTTTTTCACTCTGCCTTTGGCAGCTAAGTGAATAACCCCCTAAATCTTAAAACGGCACACTTTAATAAATTGAGATACCTACTATGCAACACGGACCAAATCTTCCTGAATAAGAACACAGAGGACAAGTGGGAAATTTTCAAGTAATTAGTAAATAGCAAAATTGGCCAGTGCATTCCATTTACCAACAAAATCAAAACAGCAAAATCTAAACCAGGGTGGTTAAATAGCAAGGTAAATCAACACATAAGGGAAAAGGATAAGGCCATCAAAAAATGTCAGAGTGGTTACCATCAGCATTCAAACACAAGAGAAGTAAAAAAGCAATCAGGGCTGCAAAAATAGAACACGAAGAACACATAGCAACAGAAAGCAAAAGGAACCCCAAACAATTCTTTAAATATATAAATAGTAAGATGGTATTAGATGAAAACGGGAACCTGGCTACTAGTGACAGGGAGAAAGCTGATGTGTTAGACACATTCTTTGCCTCTGTCTTTACAGAAGAGTAAGAAAGAGTTAATGAACAAGGCAGCAGCTCTGGTGACAACCGATTTAACCAGTGCCACTGCAAGGATTTTTGCCTGCGAAGGTGCATTTTTGCGGCCCCTGCCCCGGCGCCCTTAGGCGGCTGCCTATGCACCGCACTTGTGGTCAATTAACTCTGCCTTGCATCTATATTAATATATGTCTGTACCTCGGTACGGGCATGGACGGGAGTAGGTCCACTGATACCATTTTTCTAGACCGAGTACATCAGCTATAGAGGACTACAAATCCCAGCAAAATATTATACAGCAATGCAGAATGGCATCAGCTATAGAGAAGTACAATTCTCAGCAATTCATTACACAGCAATAATGTGGAGGGTCTCTGCAGGGACAGATGCGGAGGGTTTCAGCAGGGCAGTTGAGTTCCCAATCTCCCCCACATCCCCTCTGCTCCCGTATCTCCCTTCTGCTCCCACTGTCCCCCACATCTCCCCTCTGCTACCACTAACCCCCACATCCCCTCTACTCCCACATCTCCCCTCTGGTCCCACTGTCCCCCACATCCCCTCTACTCCCACATCTCTCCTCTGCTACCACTGTCCCCCACATCCCCATGCTCAGACACCTTCCGTCTGGTCACATTGTCCCCCA
>NW_017308861.1:20225-21659 GCF_000935625.1 Nanorana parkeri | reverse complement strand
CTGGTCACATGTTCCCCCACATTGCCTCTGCTCCCACATCTTCCCCCTGCTCCCATTGTCCCCCACATCCCCCCTGGTCCCACATCTTCCCTCTGCTCCCACTGTCCCTCACTTTCCCTCTGTTCCCACACAGTTGCGGACCTAAGGAAAAAAGGGCCCTGGTGAAAGATTTTTTTCTCGGTCCCACCCTTCTCGCTCCCAAAGGGGGGTGCTGGGACCGGATTTCACTTGTCCTCTAACCCCCCTGGCGGTCTCTGCACTAAAGTAGCTTACACTCTAATGTCCCCCCATAGTCACACACTAGCCAGTCAGATCAGTCCCTGTACAGAGAAGCTTACACTCTAATGCAGAATACCATCTATGGAGGACTACAAATCCCAGCAATACAATATACAGTACAACAATGCAGCATGATAGTATAGTTTGGTACATACTCTGTGCTGCCACTCTGCTACGGGTTACAGATCTGATGTCTCGGCAAAGGGTCTCAGGAGGGGTGTGGAAGGTCTCAGAAGGGGGAGATGTTTGTAGGGGGTAGAAAAGAGCTGTAAGCAGGCGCTGTGTGTTTGTTCAGAAGGCTGCTGCAAGGGACCTAATGCAGCCAAATCAATGTAAAAATTAAATTGCCGAGATGCAGAGGTCAGTTGTAATGCAGAGTGCAGAGGTCAGTAATAATACAGAGTATAGATGTCAGCGGTGTAACACAGAGTGCAGAGTTAAGAAATAACACAGAGTACAGAGGTCAGTAATAATGCAGAGTATAGAGGTCAATTGTAACGCAGAGCGCAGAGGTCAGTAATAATGCATAGTGCAGAGGTCAGCGGTGTAACACAGAGTGCAGAGGTCAGTAATGCAACGCAGAGGTCAGTAATGCAACACAGAGTGCAGAAGTCAGTAATGTAATGCAGAGTGCAGAGGACAGTAATAATGCAGATTGCAGAGGTCAGTAATAATGCAGAGGTCAGTAATAATGCAGAGTGCAGAGGTCAGTAATAACGCAGAGTATAGAGGTCAGTAATAACGCAGAGTATAGAGGTCAGCGGTGTGACGCAGAGCACGGATGTGTGACGCACAGTGAGGAGACTTACAGTGCACATAGATCTGATGTTTTGTCTCAGGGGCTCGGTTCTTTTCCTCCGGGGGGGGTGTGCTGGGTTTGGGGGCAGCGATGTCCAGCATGATGCCTCTAGTTAAAGACTGGGTCTCCTGCTGTCAGCCGGCCAATGGTGGTGGTGCAGTCTTCCTCCCTGCCCATAGAGGAAGTGAAGTGGGTGGAGGAAGCTGCACGTGACCATCGTGGAGCCGAAGCGGCCACTCAGAGGCGGCTCTAATCACACCTGAAGCTGCAACAGCCGGGAGGAGAGAGAGGGAGCACTGACAGGTGTGATCGCCACCACGGCGGCCGTCTTAAAGGGGCCCCCCTCCCAGTCCGCA
>NW_017308861.1:13851-20114 GCF_000935625.1 Nanorana parkeri | reverse complement strand
TCTGGATTTAACATATCTCAGTGGCTGTCAGAGAGCAGAGTAAAAAAGAGCCAGGAAAGATTAAATGTAAACAAATCTCCAGGACCAGATGGAATTCAGCCAGGTCATAGCCAGACCAAGTAGCAACCAACATGGATTCATGAAGGACCGTTCATGTCAGACCAATCTATTACCATTCTATGAGGAAGTCAGTATTAATTTAGATAGAGGAATACCAGTAGACTTGGTGTATCTTGACTTTGCTAAAGCATTCGATACAGTCCCCCACAAACGTTTAATTCATAAACTAAGGTATATGGGTTTGGATGAAATTGTATGCACATAGGTGAAAAACTGGCTGCATGAATGGATCCAGAGGGTAGGAATAAATGGTTAATTTTCAAATTAGGCAAAAGTTGTGAGTGGGGTGCCCCAGGGATCAGTCTTGGGACCGATACTGTTTATCTTATTCATAAATGACAGATTGCTATACATTGTTCAATCTTGGTTTTTGCGGATAATACCAAACTGTGTAGGGCAGTAAATTCTCAAGAAGACAAACTTGCTTCAACAGGACCAAGATCAAATTGAGGAGAGGGCTGCAAGATGGCAGATGAAATGTAATATTGAAAAATGTAAGGTTATGCACATGGGAGCAAAGAGCGTGTGTGGAACTACATAGGGGATTCACCACTTGGGAAGTCAGACATGGAGAAGGACGTGGGGTGCTCATAGATCACAGAGAAAAGAGAAAAATAGAAAAGAGGTGCTTAAGGGGGGACCCAATAGCAATTTTCAAAATCATTAATGGGGAAAACAATATTTGGAATAGGATGTTTACAGCAAGAACTATGCTAATGACACGAGGACACAGCAAGAGATTAGAAGAGAGGAGGTTTAATCTCAGACTTCGCAAGGGTGTTTTTTTACTGTGCGAGTAGTAAAAATGTGGAATTGCCTTCCACAGTCAGCATTGATAAATTCAAGAAACATTTAGATGAGTTTCTTGAATCTATAAATATATAAAGATATGGGAACTACTAGAGCCAAGCATATACTTACATACACACTTGAACTAGATGGACCTGTGTCTTTATTCAACCTAACCTACTATGTTACTGATGGGGGTGAGGATGATAGTGATGAGGAAGAAGATGTGTGCTTAGGCTGGGTATGGTCATCTGAATCTCTAGATAACAGGCAAACTACTCTTACACCTGAGCCAAGCTCTAGCAATCTAAGGCCTGATGCCCCCGAGTTTGTTCCTCAAGAGTATGACACCCCTCAGATGGAAGATGACTATGTCCTCTCCAGTGCAAAATCTCTCGACTGAGACATCAGTATTAGAGGATGTTTCTGTTCAACCAATTGAAGAGAATATTGAGACCCTTCAACCAATAGCTCAACAAGAAGATGATTCTGCAGATGAAGGCCCTTCATGGCTACTGGAGTCAAAGTCCGAAAGACCAGTGCGACCCCCTCAAAGACTTAACTATGATTCGCTCAGTCACAGCACTGAAGAGGCCGCAACTACAGTACAAAGATCACCTAAAGTGTCTGTTGTGATCACAATCATCTGAGAGTTTATTCCCTACACAAGCCATCAGCATACCTTGGGGAAGGTTCTCATTACTCACGCTAGTTGCTAGGATATGTTATAAGCTTAGTTTGTCTGCTAGCAGTAATGATATTATGGTGGATGTTTAATATAGCCCTCTTCATTTAAGTGTATATTGTAAATTTCTGGTAATAACATTTGAGAATACAAATGTCCCTTTTATGTCGACACAAGGTACAAGGTTCAGCCATTGTCCTGGTACAGCTTTCTCCCTCCTAAGAGTTAATTGGTGCTACTCTGGATTCCCGCAGTGAAGGTTTATGGGAACCGCAGTCCACAGCCTGGGAAGGATTGTATTGAACCGAGATGGCTAAACTACAACTCCCTGGAGGCTGTGGGGGAGGAGGTGAAGTGGGCTGGCAGGTGTGGGGAAGGTGTGCTCAGTCCAGATCAGACATAGATAACAGGGCTCCTGGCGGAGATACCAAATAAGCTAGACTCAGCGGTGCTGCATACCAGTTCCTGCCTTGCGAGTGTTGTTTGGCAGGGGAGAACTCTGAATATCCTTCTCTGGAGATCATTACTCCAGATTGAGGGAGAGAGCTACTTCGGTCAGCAGGACGGAGAGTTGCGGCCTGGACGAAAAACTGGTATTAACACTTCAGCTGATAGCGGGGCACTACATGCTACAGATTTGAACCTGGAGGACTGCATCTTTCCCTGAGATAGACATCTGCTGTATCTTCAGAGAGGAAACAACAAGGTACAAGTCAAGTCGGCTGGAGGAGGCGGGGATGCCCGTCTCCTCGCTGACCAGCATTGAGCTACCACTTCAGCATCAGGACAAATGAGAAGCCATTGACCATAATATTACTGTGCTCCAGTCTGTTCCATCAATAGAGTTTGGGCCCCAACGTCAGCTAGCCTGGGACTATCACTACTGGGCAGTAGGGGGTGGAATAGGGATCTTTGGGACTGAGCTGCAGTTCACTTGATGCTCTATCTGGTATGGTATCATATATTAGATATAGTGCAGTACAGTGGGGTATATTACTCAGCCAGTTACAGCTGCAGTGTATTGTTCACATATGAATATATTGGATACAGTATTGTTAAGTCACCTCTATATTTTGAAATTCTTACTTAGTAAAATTTATAAAACCTCACAAGTTGTATTGTGGATCCACTAAATTTCCACTTAATTCCTGAACTGCTGGAGAGACTCCACTCCGCTAAAATATTTACAAAATTATATTTACCGGGTGCCCATAATACTTTACTGCACATACTGTAGACAGTGGCGGACTGACCATTCGGGCACGGACCGAGGGCCCGCGGCCACTAGGGGGCCCCATGAGAGGCTGCTGGTACCTTTTATTGGTTGCCAGCGTCGCCTCTCTGATTGGTGATGCTGCCACTCTCCCCGAGCTCTGTGCTCCTCCGCACAGTAACGTCACCAAGATGGCCGCCGCGGCATCGCCCATTAGCAGCGGCGGCCATCTTTAAACCTGGAAGTGCCAATAACAGGCTAGGCACTTTTTACAGGCTGCTGCCACTCCGATAATCACCTCTCTGTGCTCATCCGCACGGGCTGCCTCACATAAATGCGCGAGGGCAGCGGCGGCCATCTTTGAATCTGGAAGTTCCCACAGTCCGGGCCCGGGAACTATTTTTTACACCACTTCAGGAATTACAAGTCGGTTGACGGGCCTTTATGCTGTGCTGCAATGTGTGGTATGTCTGGCACACATAGTCACAATTTGAGAAAAAAAAAATCATATTGACTGGCAGCCATCTTTAATCTTATCGCGCATGCGCATAGGATCACACTGTCCCTGCATTGCCAGACCTCTGGGTAGGGATGAGGAGCTTACAGAGCCTGCGCACTGAGGAGAGACAGAAAAGAGGGGGAAGAATCCGCGGAAGCAAGCAGACGAGAGGACGGCTGAATAGCTTCTTTTGTAAGTAAATTGTTTTATTATAAATTTAGTTTAACCACTTCAAGACCAGGTGTTTAGACCCCCTTCCTGGCCAGGCCATTTTTCAGTGTTCAGCGCTGCAGTACTTTGACTGACGTTTATTCCGTCATGCAACGCTGTACTCAAATGAATTTTATTCAATTTTTTTGGGACAGATAGAGCTTTCTTTTGGTGGTATTTAAACACCACTGGGGTTTTTATTTTTTACTATAATTAGGAAAAATTACAGAAAATTTTGGAAAAAAAGGTTTTTTTTTACATTATATTAGGAAACATTTATTACTCACTTTTTTGGTAAAATATAAAAGTCGGGGTCACGTCGGGTAGACACCAAACATTATTGCTATCACATACGGGGGCTAATAAAAACCCCTCTATGTGATAGCAAAATATGTGACAGGTCCTCTTTATGGAGACATAAGGGGTCTCCTAGACCCCTAATGTCACCTAGGACCCCCCAAAAGAAGCTGATGAAGCAGAGATCTGCTCCATCAGCTTCTTTCCAGCTTCTGAAGCTGGAGAGTGACACAAGAATGCGGAAGTGATGTATTATACAACACTTCCTCATTCTTGCAGCGGAGAGGGGACCCGAGGGAGCTTGTGTACCGTGCTCTCTCTGATCCCCTGTGTCACGTTTTTTTACTACGGCCGGCCCAGAGGTGGGTAATGTCTGTTTTTGTCTTTTATTATATTCTGGCTTTTGTTTAAAGGGACAGTTAAAAAAAAATATTTTTTTTAGTTATGTATGATGGTTTTTGATTATAAATAAATGTAAATGTAGTGGTGCTATAATGTATATTATACTGTATACGTGGTGTTGGTATGCCGTATATTATACTGTATACATGGTGTTGGTATGCCGTATATTATACTGTATACGTGGTGTTGGTATACCATGTATTATACTGTATACATGGTGTTGGTATGCTGTATATTATACTGTATACATGGTGTTGGTATGCTGTATATGAGGTGTTGGTATACCGTATATTATACTGCATACGTGGTGTTGGTATGCTGTATATTATACTGTATACGTGGTGTTGGTACACTGTATATTATACTGTATACGTGGTGTTGGTACACTGTATATTATACTGTATACGCGGTGTTGGTAGACCGTATATTATACTGTATACGTGGTGTTGGTAAACCGTATTATTATACTATATACGTGGTGTTGGTATGCCGTATATTATACTTTATACATGGTGTTGGTATGTCGTATATTATACTGTATACGTGGTGTTGGTATACAGTATATTATACTGTATAGTGGTGCTAGTATACCGTATATTATACTGTATACGTGGTGTTGGTATGCCGTATATTATACTGTATACGTGGTGTTGGTATAACGTATATTATACTGTATAGTGGTTCTGGTATGCCCTATATTATACTGTATAGTGGTGCTGGTATGCCGAATATTATACTGTATAGTGGTGCTGGTATGCCGTACATTATACTGTACAGTGGTGTTGGTATACCGTATATTATACTGTATGGTGTTGGTATACCGAGCATAAGGCTAGGTTGAGATCTGAGGGATACCCTGGACCGTGCGATCATGTGCTAGTGCACACAGTGGTTGCCGCGTGACCCTTTTGATATCAATGGGGTTGCACAGCGTGGCAATCGCTGAAAAAAGGTACATGCACCTATTTTTGCAACACATGACGCGCTGCTTTTTTAGCAGTAAAAAAAATGCTTTATTGTAGTTGCTTTTTGATAATAAATATAAATGTAGTGGTGCGATAATGTGTAGGAACAGAAGCAAGGGGCAGACCTACCGTCGCTGCAGGGCCCATGGCTGGAGGAGGCCCACTGACAGGTATGGACTGGGCCAGGGGGGCAATTGCTCCCCAGGCCTCTCTGATGTCCTGCAGGCTGGGCTGGCGCTGTGGCAGCATACGGTTGGCCAGGCAGCACAAAGGCTCTGGGCTGTCATTGTGTGCTCTAGAACTTTTCCCTTCACTGCCACTGCTATCCCCCTGCCTTTTGTACAGTGCGGACTCTGCAGTGTCATAATGTCATAAGTGCACGGGATGAGCAGGCAGCACCTAATGAGGAGACAGAGCGGGCAACCAGGTAGCAGTACACAGTCCTGCGTCCAGTGCAGTACACAGTCCTGCGTCCAGTGCAGTACACAGTCCTGCGTCCAGTGCAGTACACAGTCCTGCGTCCAGTGCAGTACACATAATTGCAGAAACGTCACCAGCACACCAAATCCTTATAGGATCAGAGTTCGTAGATTTTATTGCAAACTCATGTCAGTTACACAAGCGCTTTCGGGGCCACACAGGGTCCCTTCATCAGGCATAGCAATGATGTGTGCTGGTGATGTTTCTGCAATTATCTGTATTTTTTCTTTTTTCTCAGTGCAGTACACAGTCCTGCGTCCTGTTTAACCACTTCAAGACCAGGTGTTTAGACCCCCTTCCTGGCCAGGCCATTTTTCAGTGTTCAGCGCTGCAGTACTTTGACTGACGTTTATTCCGTCATGCAACGCTGTACTCAAATGAATTTTATACAATTTTTTTGGGACAGATAGAGCTTTCTTTTGGTGGTATTTAAACACCACTGGGGTTTTTATTTTTTACTATAATTAGGAAAAATTACAGAAAATTTTGGAAAAAAAGGTTTTTTTTTACATTATATTAGGAAACATTTATTACTCACTTTTTTGGTAAAATATAAAAGTCGGGGTCACGTCGGGTAGACACCAAACATTATTGCTATCACAT
>NW_017308861.1:0-13841 GCF_000935625.1 Nanorana parkeri | reverse complement strand
AGGGGTCTCCAAGACCCCTAATGTCACCTAGGACCCCCCAAAAGAAGCTGATGAAGCAGAGATCTGCTCCATCAGCTTCTTTCCAGCTTCTGAAGCTGGAGAGTGACACAAGAATGCGGAAGTGATGTATTATACAACACTTCCTCATTCTTGCAGCGGAGAGGGGACCCGAGGGAGCTTGTGTACCGTGCTCTCTCTGATCCCCTGTGTCACGTTTTTTTACTACGGCCGGCCCAGAGGTGGGTAATGTCTGTTTTTGTCTTTTATTATATTCTGGCTTTTGTTTAAAGGGACAGTTAAAAAAAAATATTTT
The DNA here is from genome assembly GCF_000935625.1 of Nanorana parkeri. Taxonomy (NCBI): domain Eukaryota; kingdom Metazoa; phylum Chordata; class Amphibia; order Anura; family Dicroglossidae; genus Nanorana; species Nanorana parkeri. The sequence continues at coordinate 13,528 of NW_017308861.1, read as the reverse complement.
TTTTAGTTATGTATGATGGTTTTTGATTATAAATAAATGTAAATGTAGTGGTGCTATAATGTATATTATACTGTATACGTGGTGTTGGTATGCCGTATATTATACTGTATACATGGTGTTGGTATGCCGTATATTATACTGTATACGTGGTGTTGGTATACCATGTATTATACTGTATACATGGTGTTGGTATGCTGTATATTATACTGTATACATGGTGTTGGTATGCTGTATATGAGGTGTTGGTATACCGTATATTATACTGCATACGTGGTGTTGGTATGCTGTATATTATACTGTATACGTGGTGTTGGTACACTGTATATTATACTGTATACGTGGTGTTGGTACACTGTATATTATACTGTATACGCGGTGTTGGTAGACCGTATATTATACTGTATACGTGGTGTTGGTAAACCGTATTATTATACTATATACGTGGTGTTGGTATGCCGTATATTATACTTTATACATGGTGTTGGTATGTCGTATATTATACTGTATACGTGGTGTTGGTATACAGTATATTATACTGTATAGTGGTGCTAGTATACCGTATATTATACTGTATACGTGGTGTTGGTATACAGTATATTATACTGTATAGTGGTGCTAGTATACCGTATATTATACTGTATACGTGGTGTTGGTATGCCGTATATTATACTGTATACGTGGTGTTGGTATAACGTATATTATACTGTATAGTGGTTCTGGTATGCCCTATATTATACTGTATAGTGGTGCTGGTATGCCGAATATTATACTGTATAGTGGTGCTGGTATGCCGTACATTATACTGTACAGTGGTGTTGGTATACCGTATATTATACTGTATGGTGTTGGTATACCGAGCATAAGGCTAGGTTGAGATCTGAGGGATACCCTGGACCGTGCGATCATGTGCTAGTGCACACAGTGGTTGCCGCGTGACCCTTTTGATATCAATGGGGTTGCACAGCGTGGCAATCGCTGAAAAAAGGTACATGCACCTATTTTTGCGACACATGACACGCTGCTTTTTTAGCAGTAAAAAAAATGCTTTATTGTAGTTGCTTTTTGATAATAAATATAAATGTAGTGGTGCGATAATGTGTAGGAACAGAAGCAAGGGGCAGACCTACCGTCGCTGCAGGGCCCATGGCTGGAGGAGGCCCACTGACAGGTATGGACTGGGCCAGGGGGGCAATTGCTCCCCAGGCCTCTCTGATGTCCTGCAGGCTGGGCTGGCGCTGTGGCAGCATACGGTTGGCCAGGCAGCACAAAGGCTCTGGGCTGTCATTGTGTGCTCTAGAACTTTTCCCTTCACTGCCACTGCTATCCCCCTGCCTTTTGTACAGTGCGGACTCTGCAGTGTCATAATGTCATAAGTGCACGGGATGAGCAGGCAGCACCTAATGAGGAGACAGAGCGGGCAACCAGGTAGCAGTACACAGTCCTGCGTCCAGTGCAGTACACAGTCCTGCGTCCAGTGCAGTACACATAATTGCAGAAACGTCACCAGCACACCAAATCCTTATAGGATCAGAGTTCGTAGATTTTATTGCAAACTCATGTCAGTTACACAAGCGCTTTCGGGGCCACACAGGGTCCCTTCATCAGGCATAGCAATGATGTGTGCTGGTGATGTTTCTGCAATTATCTGTATTTTTTCTTTTTTCTCAGTGCAGTACACAGTCCTGCGTCCAGTGCAGTACACAGTCCTGCATCCAGTGCACAGTCCTGCATCCAGTGCAGTACACAGTCCTGCGTCCAGTGTGTTACAAAGTTCTGCGTCCAGTGCTCTGCACAGTCCTGCGTCCAGTGCAGTACACAGTCCTGCGTCCAGTGTGTTACAAAGTCCTGCATTCCAGTGTGTTACAAAGTCCTGCGTCCAGTGCGTTACAAAGTCCTGCATCCAGTGCGTTACAAAGTCCTGCATCCAGTGCGTTACAAAGTCCTGTGTCCAGTGCGTTACAAAGTCCTGCGTCCAGTGCGTTACAAAGTCCTGCACCCAGTGCGTTACACAGTCATGTGTTCAGTGCGTTACAGACTCGAGTCCATTGCGTTAGACCCCTGCATCCAGTGCATTACAGACTCCTGCGTACATTCATTTACAGACTCCTGAGTCCATTGTGTTACAGACTCTTGCTTCCAGTGCGTTACAAAGTCCTGCGTCCATTGTGTTACAAACTCCTGCATCCATTGTGTTACAGACTCGTATCCAGTGCATTACAAAGTCATGTGTCCAGTGCGTTACAGACTCCTGCGTCCATTGCGTTACAGACACCTGCATCCAGTGCGTTACAGACTCCTGCATCCAGTGCATACAAAGTCTTGAGCCCATTGTGTTAGACTCCTGTGTACAGTGCATTATAGACTCCTGCGTCCAGTGCATTGCTTCAATCATCCAATCGGCCAATCAGCGGGAGAAGAGGTAAGAATGGAGCCAATGACTAGGCTGTGACATCTGCTCCAGTCTTTCTGACCTCTTCTCCCGCTGATTGGCCGATTGGATGATGACAGGCTTCCTCACCAGTCACTCCTGACTGGTGAGGAAGCCTGTCAATCATCCAATCAGCGGGAGAAGAGGTCAGAATGGAGCAGATGACTGAGGACTTGGAGGAGGAGTTCGCGGCTATCTTTTTTCATTGAAGACGCGATGGAGGTCCTGTGTGCGGCGGTTTCGGGTCCCTGAAGATGGCGGACGCGGCACAGGTACTCGTTTTTTGTATCGGAGTATTTGCACGAGTAAGAGTACTCATGCAAATACTCGGTATCGCCGCCGATACCGATGCTTGTATCGGTGCATCCCTAAGTTTTATCATCAGGTATGAAAATATTGGCAATGTCTGGAACTTATAAACACAAAAGTGGTGCTGTGAAAAGAAAGTTAAGTAGTCAAAGAAAACAAAATAAGGCATCTACTAGCAAAATTGATTCATTCTTTGTTAAAAAAAAGAGATGATGTTCCTCATGAAGATGCTCCTGTTGGAGATCAGTGATGAACCAATGGAATCGATGACAGAAGAAGATGTATATCTTGAAACAGAGTCAAATGTTGAAATTGATCTGAGTGGAGAAGATACACTAGAACCTACTCCTACCAAAATGCCATCTGGAGTGGAAAAATCACCAATAAAAGAAGATTACTTTCTCTTTTCACAAGACTTGCATAAAGCAGGAATTACCATGGAAATGTTTTGGGACTTCCACCCTAACCAGCCCACAGAAAATATACCATTTAATGGTAATGTTGTCTATTACCGAAAAGGCTTACAAGGGCCCAGCGTTCAAAGAAAATGGGTCACTTTTTATGAGAACAAAACAGCATACATTGTTCCATCTGCTTATATTATGGCTAGGGATGCACCGATACCGATACAATTTATGGCCAAGAAAAGTATAAGCAGACTCAGTTAATACAGGGATGTAGAGACACATCACAACAAGATTATAAGAACATGAAAACTCTCAATGCCATAAACTTGCAAGTGATGCTTATTTTGTCAATATGAGAGGCAAATCCATTAAGCACAAATTGTTGTTAGGTAGCCAGATGTCTCTAAGAAATCAGCAGGTACTCCAACGTCGTGGTGTTGTAAGCCACATACTTGATATTGTTTTTCTCATTGGTGTTCAAGCATTGCCATTCAGAAGCAGTCATTTAGAGTCTGTGGCAGGTGTGTTCGATGAGGACCATCTTGATAATCGAGGCAATTTTCTGGAGATTGGTCAAACTTGTTGCTGACTACAGTCCAGTCTTAAAGAAGCACTTAACAAATGTTATGGAGAAAGCAAAAAGCCGCGATCCAGAGAAAATGGGAAGAGGGAAGTTTGTCACTTTCCTAAGTAAATCAACTATAACAAAGTTATTTGTGATAATTGGTGACATGATAAAGGAGGAAATAGTAAAAGAAGTGGAGAATTCTAGAATGTTTTAAATACAAATGGACTCCACACAAGATGTGTCAACTCATGATCAGTGTGCCATTGTTGTTCGGTATGTTGCTGGTGATAAAGTTAAAGAAAGATTACTACATCTTGTTACAGTTGAAGATTCCCACAGTAAAAACCTACATGCCATACTTACTGAATCACTATCTGCTTAAGGACTTAATCTTGAAAAGTGCATAGATGATTCTTTTGACGGAGCAGCCAATATGAGTGGGACTTAACTCAGGCTTGCAAGCATTAATGAAGGAGGTTCATCTCACACACATTCACACATGGTGTTACGCACATGTGCTTAACTTAGTTATTGGCGATGCAAGTACTGTGTGTGTTCCAGCATTCAGTCTCTTTGGGCTCCTTAGCAACCTATCAACATTTTTCACCGATTAATACAAAAGGATGAAACTCTGGGAAGACCAGATGAAAAAAAAGACTGGAAGTTCTAAGCTTAAAAAGCTGGAACATATTGGCAGAACAAGGTGGTCAAGCAGAGCTAGAGCACTTCGAAAGTTATTTGGAAGCTTTGACGATCATTCCAAAGAGTTATGCTCCGATCTCTTCATTATCTTGAAACAAGTAAGCGAATCCCCTGATTTCCGAACCTCTGTTCGCCATGAAGCTTTGAAATTAGGTAAAAACCTCAGCAAATTTGAAACCATCCTGGTAGCTTTTACCTTTGTTCGTATTTTTTACATTACTACCCCTGTATCAGATTATTTGCAAATCAACAGGCCTTGATTTCATCCAGGCATGGAGAATGGTGGATGATGCTGTAAAGCATTTGAATAAAATATGTAGAGATTTTGCTGGAGTTTTGCAGTCGGCAACTCCTTTTATCGATTTTATAAATGAGAAGTTGGCAAATGAAAACATTTGTTTGAATAGGAGCTTTTCAGACCTAAGATCCACAAGAAAAGCAGAAGGTACTGATAAGAAACATTTTGAGATTTCTTGCTACAATGTTATCGTTGACACTGTTATAGAGAGTGTGAAGTCAAGATTTTCCACTCATGGAGAACTTTACAAGCAAATTTCTTGCTTTGATCCAAATCGGTTTGAGGAAATACTGGCCTCTTCAGACAAAATGCAGTTGAATGTCATTTCAGAAGCAGTACCAGTAATAGACCCAGTTGCTCTACGTGAAGAACTAATCTCATTTGCCTCCAGCTACAAAAATATCCGTAAAGGCTTGTTGGATGGCAGTGATGATGAGGAGAGTGAAGAATTGATTTGAGATTTGGAAGAGCAACACGCCAGCTCTAGTTCTGAGCCATCTACCTCTACGGCTGCTGTAAAGAAGGACTCCTGCAAGAACTGCATGTCTTGTGCTTTCAAAATACTGTATGAGTACCGGCTGTGTTCAGCGGCCTTTGAAAATCTCTTCTTGGCATACCAATATTTAATTACACTGAGCACTACACAGTGTAAATGTGAAAGATGCTTTTCCAAGTTAAAAATATTACAGTCAAGACTAAGATCATCTCTTTCACAGCAAAACCTGGAGCCATTGATGCTCATTGCAGTAGAAAAGCAAGTTGCACAAAACATAAAGAGGGACAAATATAAAATCATTGACAGATTTGCCAAGACGTCACCTGAACTTAGCTCTTTATTGCTTTTGTAACATGCAGGTCAGAGCTTCTTATTTGTTAAAATGTGTTTACTTTTACTGAGTGAGTTTAATTTTTTTTTTAAATTTAGCTTGTGTGTGTATTTTGCAGACGTTGTTTTTCCTAATATTCTGTGCAGGATTTGTTCTAAAATATGCTGTCAACCATTCAGTTGAAAAGCTCAATATAAACATTCAAATGTTTACAATTTTTTACAGTGTTTTTTTAAGATGCACTTTTTTTAGGATGCACTTTTTGTAGGATGCACTTTTTTAAAGATGCACTGTAATGTGTTGAATTGATGCTCACATTTAGGTGATAGGAAGAGATTGGGGTATTTTCTGTGATGTAAGTTTTCATATTCTATATTTTGTTATCTTATTAAAATGTTCTTAAGACATTTGTTATACCTGTTATATTTTGTTAATTTATTAAAACCTTTATTTTGGAAATGTACAATTGTTGCACTTTATTTTATGCAAGTTTATTTCTCTTAATTTTTTTAAATTAGCAAACATTTATTTTTAACATAGTGAAGATAAATTCTGTACCAAGTGTAGGTGATGTGGGCAGTGAATATGTGGGTGGGTCTGTGGGTGGGTGTGGCTTCAGGGCGGGAGGGGACATAGGGGCCCCATAATCTCCTATTGACCGGGGGCCCCATGAGTTGTCAGTCCGCCCCTGACTGTAGAGACAAACAATAATTTTGCCACTTTATAGATCGATAGTTCGGCCTCATCTTGGATATGAGCTTCAGTTTTGGTCATCAGTTCACAGAAAATATCTCCTTTGCTGGAGTAGGTCCAAAGAAGTGCAACCAAGCTAATTAAGGGGCTGGAGGATCAAAGCTATGAGACAAGGTTGCTAAATTTAAACTTCTTCACGCTGGAAGTGAAGAGATTAAGTGGGGACATGATTTTGTTGTACAAAATGTTCAGTGGTGATAGCAAAATCTGCACTACACAGTTTACTGTAAACTCCGTAACAAGGCCACCACCTAAAATTGGTGGAGAAAAGATTTATCCACAAAAGGCGTAGGGGCTCCTTTTCAGTTAGAGCGGTTACATTTTGGAACTCTCTGCCACAAGCAGTGGTATCTGCAAAGAATATTGATTTGTTAAAAAATCAATTAGATACCATCCTAAGAGACCGTAACATCCAGGGGTACGGGTACACTTAAATACTAGACCACACAGGAACTCTTATACACAAGCACGCACAACACACATGAACACACACAAAGGTTGATGGACCTGTGACTTTTTTCAACCTCAAATATTATGTAACTATGTAAAAGTGTTAATAGTAGGAATGCACCGATACTAGTATCAGTACCGATACCGGGAATTTTCATGGGTACTTGAAAAAAAGGCCCCGGTACATTTAATATAATACAATTAATAAATGTACATTTTGAAATAGCTGTGGCTGCCCTAAGGTCCCGTGCTTGCTGGGGACCTCAGGGCAGCCTGCCGGGGACCTCACAGCGCTGCTTCCACCACCCGCACCTGCCCCCCTGCACAACACAGCACTGCAGGTGTCCCCACAGACACAACACCGCAGCCCTTTTGCAGATCCCACCCAGAGACACAGCGACACAGCCCTATTGCAGACCCTACCCGGAGACACAGCGCCGCACATGATGTGACCCTGCAGCCCTACTGCAGACCAGCCGGAGACACAGCGCCGCACACGTGATCCCAGCAGACAGCATCACACTTCACCAGTCCTGAGTGACCCTGGCAGCTCTTCTGGAGCCCTCTTCTGATGGATGCACTCACCTGCCATACCCTCCAGAACCCTCCCGAGAGCAGGTGAGCTTGTATTATGTACTGTATGTACTGCTATTCAAAGAACCAAGGCCTAGGACCAGCACAACGCCCTGAGTCTAGTAGAAAGACAAAGAATGCATCATTAAAATAGACACATACATGTATACATAGACAGTGAAATATGATATCGACACACTCATAAAAGTATGCTACTAGGGAAATGTCTCCTATTGAACATAAAGTGGTATCATGTGCCAGTTTTGTTTTACTGTCTATGTATACATGTATTTGTCTATTTTAATGATGTATTAATAAATATTAGTTTTATCTTTATGTATGCCTGCACACCTTTAAAGCCCATTTGTTTCAGTTTCGGTGTAATTTTATTATGTACTGCCCATTGTTCTATTATCGGTGTATGGCTCACAAAGCTGTAAATGCTGACATGTGTGACCATGGATAGCCTTACACCATGACACTCCAGCTATAGAGTACTACAAATCTCAGCAATCCATGATTGCAAATAGACTAGGACGATGGATAAGCGCACAACTGTTTAGTGGTCACTGTATGACAAACAGAAGTATGAACTGGGATATTTGGTGTGCAACCTCCTAATAACAGGGAGAGGACCCTGCATATCAATACAAAAAAAACAAAGCAAACTGTAGGAGCGCTACTACCCTAAGAAACTGATGACTTGTGGTATGTAAAAAAAGGACAATGGAACTTACAGTTGGAAGATGACTGGTATGTCAGCAGAAGTCCTGACACCTAAGTGTCTGCTGCCTGGGGGGAGGAGCTAGGGTCCAAGGATGGATGGCTCCCAGGGTGGATAGTGACAGGTCTGGGGGCGTTATGAAGCGGTTTTAGCAGTCCACGTACTCGGCTGGCCAGGCCGAGCAGCGGCGGCTTAGGAAGGGAGAGGAGCCGCGAACGGCTGTAGCGTGGCATGATAGGCACCGTGTGTACCGCGGGTTTAGTCCGGCTGGTGTATCGGCGGTGTGACTCGTCATCAACAGGAAGAAACGTGCGAGGTGGTGGAGGGGTGAAGGCTCTCACTGCAATAGCGGCTACGTGTTTCGAGGCACAGCCTCTTTGTCAAGCCTCAAAGCAATCTTGTTGCCGCGAAAACTGAGAACTTTTAAACTCGGCAAATAGGAGGAGTGAGAACTACTACTCACTTGTGATAGGCCAGCATTCAGGGAGAGAGAGGGGCGAAGGGGAGAAAGGACCACCCCGAGGGCGGGCATAGCGATGTGGATCGTAATCCCACAGACAAGCTATGGTTGTGCTACCTATTCACCGAATTGTTTTAAAAAACTTTTCTATTATTCGTGCTTGAACTGGAGGAGCTAATTGTCTGATGTGATGTCCTCAGAGGTTTTACCTATCGGCCCAGCTTGGGGCACCTGACCAGGCTAGAAGGAGATTAAAATCATTTATTGAAATAAAAAAAATAAAAGTTAAAGTTACATTAAAAATTACATGAGTGACAACCTTTTCATGTCTTTTATGTTGTCATGGTTAATAAAGGACAAGTTTTGGGTTCACATACCTAAAATTCAACTGGGGAATATTATTAATACGGAAGCGGTGATCTATATCCCACCTAACTCTAGAATCCAATTGAAGCTAAAAAACATGTGCAGAGCCATATATAAAAAGATGTGCTGTCACATATATAAAAATGTGTGCAAAACGCACATATACATGTAGAGCCTTACCCCTGTATAATGACTCCCACGTGTGTGTTCTAGAAGTGTGGGGGCGCAGAGAGATCTCCTGTATTAACAAAGGTGGTTGGAGTTTGATGGGGCTGGTGTTGCATGTGTAATGGGGTAAATGGCTCATAATATGGTGTGGACCTCAATTTCTTTGTTCAGACCCACTGGTGTCAGAGTGTTTAATTTGTAAATCCTGAAGGTTTCCCTCTTGCACAGCAAGTGAAAACGTTCTGATGGAGACAGATGGATGGACATATGCTCGATGGCAAAAACCTGAAGATCTTGGATTCTTTTGCGGTGTTTTAAAGTGAAGTGTCTAGGCACTCTATGTTCGAGGTCCCCTTTCTCGATCAGACGTCTATGGTCTCCGATTCTGGCACGTAACGGACGTATGGTACGGCCCACGTATAACAGCCCACATGGACAGGTGAGCTCATACACGACATGATCATGGGAGCATGTGATGAACTGTTTAATGTGGTAGGGCTTTTTCTGAAGGTCAAAAAACCTAGTCTGGCCGTGCTGGATAAATTGACAGGTTAGGCACTTTGGCTTTCTGCATTGAAAGATTCCTACCCTGTTATCAAATAGAAAATGTTTTGGTACATTCTCTGGTCCTTGGAATAAATGGCTGGGTCCTACCATATTTTTCACATTCCTAGATCTCCTAAAATTAATCATAGGTTTGGAGGGTAGAATAGGGCCTAATCTTGGGTCCTTTTGCAATATGTGCCAGTTTTTATTGATTGCCTTCTGGATGGCTTTAAACCCATTATTGTATGTGGTGATGAATCTGATGTTATTTGTCTCTTGCTCTGTGGAATCTTTCTCCTTATTTGTGACTATCCCTCGTTCAGTGGTTAGATATGTTGAGTAAGCTTCCATGATGAGGTCCTCTGGGTATTGTTTATCTCTAAACGTATTCAACTGTTGGCAACTGTTGTAATGAAGGTAGGAGTTGCCACCAGTGGGTTTAACGTGGTTGCTGGTGATGATTGAACAGTCTAAGAAGGAAAGTTCCAGGTCTAAGAATACTAATCTAGTTTTGTTGATCTCATGTGTGAAAGTCAATCCAAAGCTGTTGTTATTACAATGAATTAAGAATTCAGAGACACTACACGGCGGACCGTCCCAGATGATGAGGATATCGTCAATGCATCGCCCATAGTATACAAGTTTGTTTGCAAAAGGGTTATTCCTCAAGATGTGAAGTGCCTCCCAGTGACCCATTGTCAGGTTTGCATAACTTGGGGCGTAGTTGGCCCCCTTGGATGTCCCTTGTGTCTGAAGGTAGAATTTACCCAAGAAGGCAAAATAATTATGGGTAAGTGTAAATTCCGTGCAATCCAAAATGAACTGGACTTGGCTATAGTTAATGGAGGACTGGGAGAGAAAAAACTGTAAGGCTTGGAGTCCCACTTTGTGGGGGATTGAAGTACATAGGGAGCTAACATCTAGCGAGACCCAACAGTACGAAGGGTCCCATGCATAGGTGGACAAGATGTGGATGAGGTGTCCAGAATCTTTGATGTATGATGGAAGTGTTGCTACTAGGGATGCAACGATATATCGGCGTCGAAACATATCAGCCGAAAAGGGCATTTTTGGCATAATGCCAAAAGAGCCATGTTTCGGCCGATACATCGGCGCATCCCTGGATTCTTTTCTCCCCACTGGCCGCTGTTCCAGCGGGGATTAAAGAAAGCGACAGCCGGCCGAGCCGCTGCAGGACGAGAGCGCTGTTAGCGGCCGGCATCTCTCCTCCCACACGCTCAGCCACCTATCACAGTCCGGCAGAGCGGTGTGGGGGCGGAGACAGCGCTGTCACAGGAGGCTGGGCTTTCCTCTCTACACCGCTCGATCAGCCTCCTGTGACAGCATGTCAGAGAGAAAAGGTACACACACTCAGTGATGGCTGAGTGTGTGTACATAATTGAGGATATGGTATGTTAACTATATCCTCAATTATTAATGAATTGAAGTGATCTACCTCACCCCCATTCATTCATAATTGTAGTTATAGTAAACAAACAATGTTCTCATGTTATCAATGAACAGGAACACTCATAGAATTGTTTAGACCCCTAATATTTCCCCAAAGCCCCTAGAAGTAAAGTAAAAAATAAAAATATTTAATAAAAAATGAATAAAAATATAAAAAAATTAAAAAGTTTCTAAAAAATAAAATATTTGAAAAAATAAAATAAAAAACATTTTCGGTATCGGTTTCGGCCTGACATTTTTTTTATTTCGGTTTCGTTTTTAAAATTTCCATTACGGTGCACCTCTAGTTCCTACGATCGGTTGCAGGAATTGGTCAATGTATATGGAGAGTCCACTGGTAAGGTTGTTGGTACTTGCAATGATTGGACGTCCTGGAGGGTATTGACTGTCTTTGTGAATCTTTGGTAGATGTTAAAAATATGTGGTGTGCGGAAATTTAGGTTGGAGGAAGGATTTCTCCTTTTTATTGATAATAGCTTTATTGAGAGCTGAAGAAGTGAGATGGTCGCGTTCTCTGGAAAAGGAGGGTAAGGGGTCGGCTGGGAGAGATGTGTACGTGATGGTATCAGAAACTAGTCTGAGCGCTTCCTTGATGTATGTGGGATGGTCCTGAATAACAATCCCACCTCCCTTGTCGGCTTGTTTAATGATGATATTGCTATTGGACATGAGATCCTTGCTATTGGACATGAGATCCTTAAGTGCTCTGTTTTCCTGGGGATTAAGATTGGAGTGGGGCTTGGCATTGCTGCACACCTGTAGAAGGTCCGCATACACAACATGGTAAAAGGTGTCTATGAAGGGACCTTTGGACTGAACCGGAAAGAAAGTTGATTTTGGTCAGAGGGTGGTGTGGACAATGGCAGGGTTAAGTAAAGTTTCCAAGTTTACCTCTAGTGTCGAATTGAGGTCCACCAATTCATATAAGGTTTTCAAAATGTTCCCATCATGTTCGTTAAAAATAACTGACATGACCTGTAGTTCTAAGGAGCACTAGCGCCGAGGGTGGTGGTGGGTGCAGCAGAGGAATAATGTCTCCGAAGCGTAAGTAACCTTATAAATTTATTAAGGTCCTTGAATAACGTAAATGGGTCGGATTTGGCATCAGGAGCGAAGTTTAAACCTTTCATAAGTACTGAAGTTTCACTCAAAGTTAAATGGTGTTTAGATAGATTTAATATTTTTATTGTGGAGTTTCCACTGTGTGCTTTTCTTGCCATTTTCGCTATGTTTGCCTCCTCTAATTCCTCTTCTAGTTTTTTTATTTTTGGGGGTGTGAGGGTCCCTGCTCTAAAAAAGGCGTTGACAACATATTGGGAACATTAGGAATCTCCTTTTGGGATTTTGTGGTCATATCATTGCTCCCCAATGATATGACATTGCCCCCCAACAGTTCTGCACTGTTCTCCCTGGGTGAAGGTTGTGAGTGAGCGGTGCTGGTTCTGGCTGTGTTGTTAGGAGTGGGAGTGGGTGAAGGGGAAGGACTGGGTGAGGAGCTCTCCTGTGCTGCCAATGTGGCGTCATCAACCCCCGGATTCAGGACGGATCTTGGACTGTATATCAGATTGGACTCGTCCCACTCCAAAATGGCCACCCTCCTGGAAGGTACTGGATGTAAAGAAAGAAGTGTGACTGGACTTGGTTTATATGTGGATTGGTAGCGGGAAGTCTTTTTCCAACAGAAAACTCTATTAAGATTGTAATCTGCAATATCCCTCAGAAGTTTTTTGGATTTTGACCGTATGATGTTATGTTCGTGCTCACTGGTGTTACGGTTTAGGTTAGACAACCAGGAGCTAAAGAGACAGGAGGTGCCAAAAAGGTGTCATTGATGGTGGTGCAGGGATTCTAAACTTCCCTAGTGGCACCTTCTAGTTTCCCTAGTGGCACCTTCTAGTTTCCTTTTCCTTTGGGAAATGATGAGCTCAATCCATTTCTTGGTGCAGAATTCCGCCAGGAGTTGCCAATTTCCCCAGACCTGTCACTATCCACCCTGGGAGCCATCCATCCTTGGACCCTAGCTCCTCCCCCAGGCAGCAGACACTTAGGTGTCAGGACTTCTGCTGACATACCAGTCATCTTCCAACTGTAAGTTCCATTGTCCTTTCTTTACATACCACAAGTCATCAGTTTCTTAGGGTAGTAGCGCTCCTACAGTTTTTTTTGTAGCAATCCACAATTGCCATTCTCCATTGCTGAATAATCATGGATTGCTGAGAATAATATTCAAATGTTGACTCAACAGTCCAGAGCACCTGCTGCAATTTTTCTGTGGCCTTGCGGCCAAAAAGTCATACCTCCGATGTGGAAACAAGGCTAAGCAACCTAAGTGTGCATGAAAACATAGAAACTAGGGTGCAGAAAAATGGCAGCACAATTTCTCCTCTGTTCATTGATAAAAACTAAACTATTAACACTTTTACTTCTGAAAACATTCCTACTTTACAGCATTTTTTTCACACCTGCCTAAAACTTTTGC